>NC_133343.1:300686-601373 GCF_030506205.2 Paramisgurnus dabryanus
CAAAGCTGCCATGGTAACAGATGTGTGCAATGGTATAAGGGTCATTACTGAAGATGTGGGGGTAAGTAGGGCACATTACAGCCATGATAAATATGTCTTCTGTACAGCAGCCATCACGTGGAACGTGTGTGGTGTACGCGGAGTCACAATTCATGACAATTAAACAAAACATCAAGACATGAAACCTAAATTCTGATCTTATCAGGGCTCCAGAGCACACACAAAAACATTTATTGGTCACAGTGGTGCCAATAATAATACTTTATTTTTAATAATACTCATAAATGTTCTGTTATGTCTGTGGCGCATCCGGTAACTCTCCATTGACGTTTCTCCTCACCCCCATCATTCCCTCACTTGATCAGGTAATCCCAGCAGCAGTAAAGCACGTTCACAGCTGTGTGAGGTGAGCGATGTACAGAATGGTTGGTGAGATTTTGTGCGATAAAGACAAAACAAAATGAGGCAAAAACGAACGAGTTTCGCATATATGCAGTGTGGAGCTACTGCAGAAAACACAAAATTTACAACAGCGTGTTCAAACTTTAAACAAAACTATAAAGCTCCTCAATGAGAGTACTTTATATGACATGAAGCACAGCACCTCTCAACGCATCATCTCCATGCATGCAGAAATAGTGAGGCAGCTTATCATAAATAAAAATGTGTTTACTTAATGGTTAAAGTTAGTTTACAACAGATTTAGGTAAAGCATACAGTAGCTTTTAACTTTCATAAAAGTGCAAAATGTGCTAACTGGGATTATAGTAAAGATGCTGAAGAGATTTTTATACATCTCACTTTTGCATATGATAATAAAACATTTTTGATAGACCTGTTTTGGTCTAATTGAACTTATTGTACTATTATTAGTTTTATTCAACTCATACTTGATATCCATAAATAAAAAATCATCTGTAATAATTATATTTATGCATTAAACATATCTGGATTTTGTTTTAGTGTTTTTCTTTCTTGTGACTACTCACAACTCTGGTGCCACCAAATTTAGTACAGGTGCTACCCCATTTAAATGTATTCTGGAGCCATTGATCTATTACTAAAAGCCAAACTCAATCACACGAAACACAAACTAATAACTTTATATTCAAATCTCATCATCTTATATTGCAATCAATATGGTGAAGCACAAACAGCACATCATATCATCATTAAAAAAATGCAAATGACTCCATTTGGGTCTTCTGAAGTGAAATGACGGGTTTATGAGAACAGCTGAAGAAAGTCACATAGATCTGAGACGGGATGATGAGGAATAAATTAGTATTATTCATATATAATATAATTATTCATTTTCTTATGAGCCATTTCCTAAATAAACCCCTCACACCAAACCCAATCTCATACTTAATAAAACACCATATGTAATGTAAAACATGCTGTAAACATGCAAAGGCTTATCTGCAAATCTCTGATGTGTGTGTGTGTGTGTGTGTGTGTGTGTGTGTGCTTTAGTCCCCCCCCAATCCTGCATTAGGATAAATGTGAGATCAAGAGACTAATGCTACTCTGAAACCAGCGCAGATCTCTTTAACACAACACAAAGCCTCTTTACTGTTACTGATACAGCAAATCCTCCTCTGATGCCACATGTGTGCTACAGAAAACTCTTTGACTTTAGCACAGCACAAAGATTTTCCATGACTTTTGTGATTCCTGAATTAAAAACTTAAAAATGATTAACTAGAGATTACACTCACAAAGAGAAGAGAAATGTCTGGCCAGGAAATGATTTCACTACGGTATTAACTTACATAAATGTTCCCAGCTTATACACATATTAATGTTAAAATTACCAAGTATACCAGTGCGTTATACACTGGGAATGTGATAGACTCACCGGGTCTGTGGCGTTCAGACATTTCACTCCAATCGGACATTTCATAAACCCAGATATAACTGCTTTGCTGTATTGTTTTTTTCACGTACGAGCATCTCTCGCCCTCCATTTCTGTCTCTCTGCTACAGGCAAATTTCCAGACAATCTCTCCACACAGGATCAATACCATTTTTGGGCTACATGAGAGGCCACACACACATCTGCTCAGTCTCAAGCCCTTCATGGTGCAGCTCAGAGCAACCGTGAGCCATTAAGCAGTGAAAATGAGCCATTAGAGTCCATAACACATGGAGAGAAAGAAAGAGAGGGGGATGGAGGGATGGATGGATGTGCTGATATGAAAGATGAGAGTGTGTAACGAAGTCAAAGTGATGATGGAAAAGTACTGCAGTATGTAGAGATGAACGGAGGCCGCATATGAGAGCACCCCATTCACTGCAGAACAGCCCCTAGGGCAGATAGAAAAGCCCCTCACGAGGCCGGAGCCACTATGACCCCCAACACAAAGATTAGTGATTGAGTTTCTGCTATCGATTTTCAATATCACTGATTATTCCGTCATATATAAAAGCCCTTCGGTAAGGGTCAACGTTACATTAGACCTTCAACAAAGAAGAGAAAAACGGGCTTCGTTTAAGATCTCTAGGTGATCGTTAACGCTTACCTGCTCGGTCTCCTCGGTTCCGTCCATTCGCGCTCGTTTGCATTCAGCAACGACCGAGTCCCCCGCCGTCGTGGCGCCCTCCGGCTCCGGATCCCCGCGTTTCATCCCACGAACCCCCGCCGAACCGGAGTCCAGATCCCTCTCCCGCTCCATGATCCCGCGGGTCACGGGCAGCATTAGAGATGCGACGTCGGTCGACATTAACATTGAAGTGGGCCGCAGATGTTGCGTATGAAAGGCGATTAACACAGATCAGATCTTCTGTTTTGAGGATCGCAGCTGGTTTATGGATCAGATCTGATGTTCATCTGACGCGTTAAAAACCGAGGCGCGTGTGTGCCGCATTAAAGGCCTTTGATCAAACGCGAATATTTCAGGCCTGGACAACAATAACAAAGTCGAACCGCGGGCAGAAAAATCTCCGATCTCCAAAGCGCGTCCGTGTGTTCAGATGATCTCCTGATGTTCAAGAGCAAAAAAAATGGAGAAGATGCGTTCGGAATGAATGCAGAGCGAAGCTTAATACGTCTGAAGGTTTCCGATCTCAAACGCTCTTCTGTCGATCCCACTAAATGAAACGCAAATCATAAAGTTCGCCTCTAAAAACAGTCGTTGCGAAGAAACGCGAAAGAAATTTGATTCATCATTTCATTCCTTCGAGCGTTTCTAGCGATTTCCTAAAACAAAGGAGTGGCGTGGAGCTGCTGTTTTTCCTTTCTTCTCTTCTCCTCTCTCTCTCTCTCTCTCTCTTTCTCTCCCTCTCTCTCTCTCAATGGATTCTTGCGGCGCAGAGGAAACGCGCGCCCCTCCTCTCCGGTTTCCTCGCGCTCTTGTTACAGTCGCGCTGTTTTATTCCTGCAGCAGTTTAAGCTCGACGCTGTTTTAGTGCTTAACTGGCGAACTCGGAGCGAATCCAAGGATACATTCGTCCAGGTGTTTTCAATTCTGCGTCTTTCTTCTGCAGAACCGCAGTGCTGCGATCGTGAAAACGTCAACGTGTAACAAGCCAATAATGTATTTTCCTTATGTAAAAACTATTGGATGCACATTATCTAAAAAGACTCATTGTACTCGATTATATTGTATGGCGACGTAATACGACAAACAGGCCGCATTGCTGTGATTATGGATTGCGCTTCAGTATTTTTACGTTTTTGCAGTGGAAAATGAAGGCGCGGGTAGCGAGTTAACGTTAGACACGATCGCTTTAGTGATGTTTGCCCGACATCTGGCGGCCACATGATGCCATAACACCACCCCTAAAAACACATGATATTAAACGGTCACGATATCAAAAAGCGTCAAGTAACGGGTTTCGTGAACTTTCTAAATAATTTTAAGTTTGGCGAACATACATGTTCATGAACATAACCTCTCGCTAATGTGATTGATGTGTTTCTGTAGTCCTGGAGATGGCGCTGCTGTTCAAGTGCTCGGCCTATGAAAGGAGGTGTAGTAGTAATTAAGCGCACCGGTTACCACGTGAGGCTGTTTTCTTCTTTTACCCCTTACGAAAATTAACCATGGTTTTAGTACAGTTAAATGCAAAAAAACAAACAAACAAAAAACATGGTTACTTTTACTACAATAAAACCATGGTTAATTTTCGTAAACACACATGTTTATAGATGACGAGGTTGCAGTTTAATGTAATAACAAAAAGTTCCATGCAAATGTTTGCACACATCACAAAAATTCAAGCTTCAGATTTATATTAAGAATAAAAAGAAATAAAAATGAAACTTCACCATTCTATGATTTTGAATCTCAAGGACTTCAACATCTGTTATGATAGCAAAGCAACAGAAATGTTTTCATAACTTGTTTTAAGTAGTAAACATTAAAACGGTATAATATAATCAGTTTACAGCTTCTCATTCCCTGGTGTAAAATAAACGGGAGTCTCCAGTGTAAAGACACAATTATGAGTAAGTGGAAAAAACTTCAGCATGTGTGTTGAGCTGCTCATGGCAGTGTTGCCAGGTTTGCGTTTTTCCCGCACAATTGGGCTATTTTGAGAATACAGTTGCGGGAAACAATTTCGGGTTGCGTTTTTTTTGGGCTAGTTTTATAGTGTGCAACGGCCGAGAAAATGTTTATCTGTAGAGTTATAAAATGAACATTCTTTATTTTCCTAATGTGCATTAATCTCATAAATAATACCTGTCATCCCAAGGACCGGTGCAGCATCAGGAAGTCAGTGGAAAAGTGAGTGGAGGGGCGGGTTTTGCTCTTATTATCACATCAGAAACAAGAAATTATCTTACGTGAGGAGTTACGTCTATACTGAGAGGATATTTACAGACCATGTGAACCCATCTTTGTGTGATATTTTCAAGTTAAATAAAAAAAATTAAATACAGAGATAGTATGTTAAAAGGGCAGAGTACACTTTAGATGTTCTTAAGATAATCTTCAGAAGTACTGAAGTAGAATTTTTTGTATATTTAGAACAGAATAGTGTATGAAAATAGAGCATTTTAAGTGCATTAAGAACATTTTCATCTGGAAAGTACATTAAAACTTTAAAAGTACTTTAAAAGAGTTTATTTTACAGCCTTTTGTTGTAATCCTGCAGTTTTTTAACTGTGATTGGACAAATGTAAAAATTGGGCTAGTTTTCATTCCTTTTGGGCGGGTTTTAAGATGTCATTGAGCTGGTTTATTTTTCTTTGACCTGGCAACCCTGGCTCATGGTGAGAAGAGTCATGCAGTCTAAAAGCAACAGCTGCTATGAACAAAGACATAGAGGAACATTACAGAGCTGCCCTCAAGTTCATCATAATCACTACAGACCACTATAATTTACATCCACAATACAGTTTGTCTTCCGTTTTAAATGTATATTGTTTTACCATTACAAACATCATACATTTCTTGATGCCAAATGCTTTGGTTAAAATGTGTGTGTGTGTGTGTGTGTGTTGTTGCTTTTTGTCTCTCTCTCTTTCTCTCTGTATAACACATCCTTCTGCAACGACAGTCTAAAGTCGAATCATTTAAGGGAAATGTACTGTTTGACTATGAATATGGAATTCAAGCAATGTGAAATGAACATTGTGTCATCTTACATAATAAAATTTTAAATATTTATTGCTGAAATAAATGTGGAGACACAAAGGTAGCTATGTAAAGAAGCTATTTGTTCCATTTCCCAGTAGTAAAGAGAGGTAGAGTGGGATGTGTGTTTTTGCAAGATGTTACAGTAGATTTACTCATTTTGTCCTTGCATCACCTGTTTACGTGGATCTCTGTGCTCATTCTGAAGTTACATCATAAAACTTTGATCATCCCTCCCTCCCCACATCACTAAACTTTTCAGCCAGACCCTCTTTAACCAATCACAGAGTTCTTCATCTCTCTTCATCTTCTTGTTGACCTGATGGAACTGAATTGATTGGTTTTGACCATAATGTCCCACCTCTGTCTCCCATGAGAAAACGTTTGTATGGAAAGCACGAGATGGCTGAAGACACATCTGACTTGTGTGTCGGTCAGACGCTGGCAGGGACCCAACTCGATCCACTCCAACTCTGTCAGAGACTGACAGTCATACAAAATTATAGCAAAAGACGACTTAGTTGGTGAGTTGTCTATGATATGCTTCATAGTTTTATATAATGTATTATTTGAAGATTAGATTCGTAGAGACCTCTTTTCAAAATCCGCATTTAAAAAAGAAATTGAAATTGATTGTTTTTTTCTCTTCATTTTGGCACCATCTTGTGTTGATTTTGAGTTGATACTCGTCATACAGTCTCTATCGTCACAGATCATTAGAAGTGACATTGTGATTTTCTCCACAGAACTTTGATCATGGATAACGTTTCTGCTTTGATTCTAAACACAAGCATTTCTGGGTGGCGTCGTCCACTGTGGTACATGTATGAGGAGTGTGCTGTAGCTCCTTACGGGTTTATCTTCTACTTCTCTGTCAAAGTAATTAATCTCATTGTAGGATTCCCAAGCAACGTCCTTGTGATGCGGCATATTTTGACGAAGAAAAGTGAAGGCTCAACCTCCGACATCTTCTTTTTGAACCTGTCCATTATAGATGCATTTTTCTCCCTCATGACGGCTCTAGACTTGTTTAACCGCCTTTACCTGGATGATGAAGACGTCTGGTACTTTCTACGCTTCTCATATGGCGTGAAAGACATGGCCCCCCTATTCCTCACCTGTATTTGCCTTGACAGGTACATCGCCGTGGTCCATCCCATAGTATTCACAGGGATCCGAGACAATCGTATCCGGATGGGCGTCTCTGTGGTGGTGTGGGGACTCATCCTACCGTTCGCGTTGACCAAGTCCATCCTGGGGACCAGAAGTGTAAACGAGGTGTTAGGGGGAGTCATCCTGTTTGCATTGTTCCTGATGATCTTCTGTAACTTGTCCATCATCTGGGTTCTCAGGAAGAGCGTCGCCGGGAAAGAAGTCATGAATCCGGGCAAAAAGAAGGCCTTCAAAACAGTGATTACAGTTCTCACTCTCATTGTGGTGAACTATCTTCCTCCAGTGGCTCTAATGCCGTTTTCATACGCTTACACATTTAGGGATTTACACTGTAAGATCAGCGTCTCGGTGTACAGCATCATGAACCTGAGCTGTACAATCGAGCCTCTCCTCTACATCTCTAAAATGGAGAGATCTGTGCTGTGTCGCTGCCTAGAGAGTCCCTCAAAGAAACTTGATGACAAATAACGTCTGAAACCCAGCAAAGAGTCTACGTGTATCTTCATGTCAAAATCACATTTTGGTGTGTCCGGTAGTAGAAGCAAAAACCATGAATAAATGTGCAGTGTTCAAATTTTTGTTTGATATTTGTGATGATGATGTCTTGTGTACAGTCTGGGTCCTGAAAGAATCTCATTGATGAGTCATTAATGTAATTTACAGCTCAGTGTAAACAAACTTTAGAAATTGTGTTTTCTGTAATTGTGTTTTCTGAGTGCCGTGTTTCTGTTCATCTTCATCCTCTGTGTTTACCTGATTTTTCATGTGTGATTGCTATTAACTCTGTTTGATTAATAATATGACTGTGTAAATATAAAGGAAAAGATCAAATGTACAAAAACATTTCTTTACAGTTCATTTCACATTAACACTGAACTCTAAACACAAACTTCTCACTAAAACACACATTTTACACTGCAATGCACTTGTTTTATAAATGTTAAATACAGGTAGGCAAAAGTTGAACACAACTACATCACAGTTTTCATCAAGCAAACACAACAACTCAAAACTGTACACATTTATTTTTACCAATTGTGTGGATTTGTAACAGTCTGAGAAGTGAGAAGCTTCTTTCATTGAGAAGTTTGTGTTTAGAGTTTTGCAAAAAGAGTGGATGAATTGACAAATGGGTTAAGGTCAATGAATTTGGTTCAGAGATTGGGGTTTAGTGTTTTAGCAATTCAAAAAAAACTGCAACTATAGACATGATCTAATAACTGCATCCCAATTGAACTACTTTTCACAGGTCAGCAAGTAAGATTTCGTCACTAGAACATGGTCAAAGAATAATCAAATAAAATTACAAAACAAAATAAATACATTAAAAATTGATGTTATTGTTTGGTTTGCAGCAAGACTATTGTTTTAACGTTAATTACCTGCTCTGACTGATAACATTAAAACTTGATTATTTGTTTGATTTAATCAGTGACATGCATAATCTTTGTTCCACAATCTGTTTCCAGTCAATCTAAGTAATGCTGGGTATGTCAGGAAGGACAAAGTCAGAGATTCAACTGCAAATAACAAGTCTTTATTGAAAAGTCTTTATTGAAATAAACACCACAAGACAGAGCCCGGGAGAGATGAAGACCACTGGATAGATCTCGTCCCTTTTAGGTGGTCCAAGGGGTACCCCAGAAAAAAATGTGTACATTAAAATGAAAATGCATTCATTTGGTTCATTTTGAGACTGAAAACAAGTAAAGAATTCTGTTCCTTTGTAAACCTTGCTTTTTGTGCGAGAGTTGGTCTTATAACCCGAAGATCATCGGTTCAAGTCTCACATCTGGGAGGTTGGGACCTTGAGGTTGCTTAAGCAAGGCACTTTATCCCCAGTTCCTCCCCCAACGCTGCATTAATAGCTGCTTACTGCTCCAGGTGTGCATGTGTTTGTGTGTGTGTGTGTGTGTGTTGTGTTCACTACTCAGTGGGATGGGTTAAATGCTGAGGTCACATTTAAGGGCTCGTTATAGCTGTGCACAGGTCCTACGGCATAGGTTCCGCGAGGGTTTCATTTATAATTTTGCATCGTCGTCCGTAAACACACGTGCAGACGGCTGGAAGGCAGTATCCACATGTGTAACCAAAGCAGCCGGGCGACCGTGGACCAAGCAGCTTGGCAAGTTAACCCACAAACGAAGAAGAAATAACAACTTTTTGTGTATGATTTGAGAAGACCAGCAGTGATGAAAGTAAATAAACAGCGACTTTTGTTGCAGTTTGAGTTAAATCACTCCTCAACTTGGCGCATCTTTGTTTTTTACTGTCACAAACGGAAATACCAATGACGCAGTTTTTTTACCTGACGGGATTTTTCCAGGATTGTTTGATTTTTTGTTAATTCTCACGGCCAATGACTTGCCGGAATCTGTGTGTGCGTCCTAACCCTAACCTTACCCTGAACGATATATCTTGATGCAATGTTTTGTTTATTATAAGCTTATATGAGCATGCGATGCGCTAATCTTTTATGCTGGTAAATATTCTTCGCATCAGCACCAATAGTGACGAGTTACCTGATATCTGCTTCAGTCAAGTTTGCTGACATTTCTAGTCGTGAACGTTGATTTGCATGTAAATCCCTCATTTTAAAGAGCTGAACCGTAACTTCATTGTTGTGATGACACGCATGTCCTCACTATGACACTCCCATTATGGCATTGTTTCTGCTTGTTGTTCACACTGAGGGCTTTCCGGGGGTGTAACGTTTGTGGACAGAGGCAGCGTGTCCAAGTGCAAGTGACTTTAATATTAACATAAAGTGATACAAAATACTAAAAGTATAAAATGGAAACAAACACAAAACCAAACCAAACCTGTGAACCACATACAAACAACAACTGATACAGGACAACTGGGACACTGGGCATATATACAGTGACGGGATAACAAGATAACAAGACACACCTGGGGAACAACCAGCACACAGACCAATGAACAAAAGAACTACACAGAACTACAAACATGGCAAACAGAGACATGACTACAAACTAAGAGCATGGGACAGCAAAAAATAGTTCAGGTGGGTGGTGGAGTGGAGGCGGAACAGGGGGAGGGTCGATGGGCCAAGCCCGTGAAGGGCCGGTGGAAGCTTGGAATGGGGGCAGGATGCCAGAGCGGAGCTGGCAGGGTAGGAACCAAAGACCAGGGCGGAGTCATGACCCATGGTGGTGCGGTTCTCTGGGCCTGTAAATAGAGACAGGAGAGAGAGGGGCTGGCAAAGCCAGGTTAGCAAGTGTAGTGGAAAAATAATACTATTTTAATAATACTATAACGTCATTCAGAGATGATTTCTTTACTTGTACACAGACTCAACACATACAGAAAGGAAAACGGCATGCGAAGTGAGGCAGACTCAAATCTCCTTACATTATATACTGTCATTGGGTTGCACCACCCCCTATGCTATTCTATCATAACAACTCCTTATTAGGTGTTGTTAGGCACTTCTGGGTGTTTAAACAAATTTTACTTGTCAGCTAGATCTAAAATGGTCAGCATAAGTTTTGCTATGCATATCTTCACACCTATTAAAAACAGTTGCACACTATACACTCTACCTTGAGCAGACATCTTGTTTAAGTTCCTGTTTTAGACTTCCTGTTGCCCAAGTATATAAAAATTACATGCCAGACACATAATGAAATAGCCTGGTTAGCCAGACCTACATCAAGATGTAAGGTCTGGCAACTCTTCACACAAACGGCTCAATGCAAGGGGCGGGATATAAGGTTGTCCCTCAAAATGCCTCTGCACGCAATAGGATAGCGCTATGACGGATCAGAGCAACGAAGAGGTGACGATATTACCGTAACCAGTCGGCAAAACTCCAAACACATCTTTCTTGCTTAAAAAAGACTTCAGTAGGGTTTATTTGCTCTTCTCTCAAAGAAAAACATAAATCTAAGTCCTCCAGAGTCGCGGCCAAAGCCGCTTCAAAAGATAGCTGTTCGCCAGCAGCAGCAGCCATTCTCTGTTTTCAAGTAGGAACCGTTGCAGCTCTGTCATCATCATGTTAAGCCCGCCCCACAGACGCTACACACGATGTGATTGGCCTGACCAAATTTTGGTTTTTGGACCGGTTAAGTGTATTGTGAGTGCCTAGACTAAACCCTGGCAGCAAATATATTTTGCGGCCGCTAGGGTGCGTCTAGATTTCTAGGCTAATAATGAAAATCATAAAGTCATTACTTGAAGCATAAAAAATACAAAGAATAAATGCATAAAGAATAGATTTCTATTACACAAGAAACATGTAAGACAAAGTAGAGAGACTTGTAAACTCAGGAACAGCTTTCTTGGCTAAGGAAGGGAGTTCAAGATCGGCCATTTTGGACCAAGCTGGAAGTTCAGGGAGCTCGGGGTCGGCCATCTTGGGCCAGGCAGAGAGTTCAGGGAGCTCAGAGTCGGCCGTCTTAGGGCAGGCAGAGAGTTCAGGGAGCTTGTTGAGTTGTGCCACACTACTGTTGCAGCTAGCAATGCATTCGGAGGATAAATGATGGATGGAGATTAATCTTTAGCCGTTTTAGGCATATTTATTAACTGGCTGCCGACACATCATTCTCACGGTCGGAGCAGCTCTCACACACAGGCAGAGATGAACACTGAGAGAACTACGGTAGCTTACAGAGGACACACATATACGTGAACGCGTTTACAATAGCTTACACTTTGGTGCCCTCTTGTGGCTTACTCATATGCATAACACAAAACTATACATTACATACATATACAACTGAGGACATTCCAAACATATTTAACAGAGCTCAGGATCTTGGGCCTGGCAGAGAGTTCAAAGTCGTGCACGGCCATTTCGGCAAGGGCAGAGAGTCTATAAAGCTTGGTAGTGACCCTGTTAACTTACTTACCGGATACAGGGGACTCTGAAGTAATCATCTTAGCCTTAGTTACCGGTAACTCAGGAATAGGCCTTATGGTCAAAGCAGTTTCAGTTAAATGGGTCGAAACAGAAAGCTCACAGGACTCAAGTTCACACTTTTCAACAAAACCAGATAGTGCAGAGGACTCACGTGACCTAGGTAACTTTGGTGATTCACTTGACTTCGGTGATTCAACCATGGCAGAAGGTGCAAATGGCTCAGGTTCGGACCTTCCAGTCGTAGTAGAAAGTGTAAATGACTCTGATTCGAACCTTCCAGCTGTGACGAGGAATTTAGTAGTCTCAGGTTCATGAACTTCAGGGATCTCCTGCGAAACAGAAGAGCAAGAAGCAGTCCCAACATAACACATAGCCAGTGCAAACACAGATGATTCAAACAATTTAAATGACTAAGTTTATTCAGATGACTCAGAAGATTCAGATGATTCACTTGGCTCGGTCGAGACAGATGACTCAATCAATTCGGTCGATGAAACAAGTGGTCTAAGGATTCCAACCGCTCGAACCAACATAATAGGGGTATCGACCAAACTGGCCTTAAAGGAGCATTTCACCCATAGAAACATTAATCTTTATTGAAAGTGCGTCATATTTGTAGATGAAATGTAACATACATTTAGAATTTGGTGCCTATTTGACCCAGAAAAGGGGTGTTTGTAGTCTCACCCCATCAACAAAGATATTGGACTTCCTGCTTTCACTGATGCAAAATGATGATTTTTATATCATTGAAAGAAGGAAGTGAACACTGAAATCTGTATTTCTCCTGTCTCAGCTGAGGCTAAGGTACACTGAACTTGCAACCGATGGGCAACAACAAGGATGGAATGTGAGGGTACTGAGGAAATGATGCAAGACCCTTCAAAAACATGACTGGGGTTCTAACAATACGAAGCTTAATGCAAATGGGTATGCAATGCAAAAGTCTCCCTTTAATTGCATATACCAGTGTGGCAACCATCTTGTGTACTGGTTTGGGCATGGCGGTAGCCATCTCATGAACAGGCTCGGGTACGGCGGCCATCTTGTGAACTCACTCTGGTATGGGTTATCTTGTGAACTGAGTTGGGTGTGGCAGCGGCCATCTTGCAAACAGGATCAGGTGTGGCGGCGGCCATCTTGTGAACAGGTACAGGCATTGCTACCAGTGTGTCACACATAGACTTCGTTGACCGGTCCATCTCGTCTGCCTGCGGACTTATCTGGGAAATGGGTAAGTGGAACAAGATCCAAGAAGTCCTGTGTTTGATCCTCAAGGGAGCGGGAGCCCTGATAAAGCATAAGGAGTCTCATGGCTGGAGACCAAAAAGCTGCTGGGTCCATGGTGTGGTGTGGGCTAGTGAAAGTCACTGCCGGCTACTAGTTGATCAGTTGATCTGAAATATTAGGAAAATTAGACCTTTCCTAAATGAGCATCCTACACAGGTCCTAGTCCAAGCTCTTGTCCTGTCCAGGCTGGACTACTGCAATGCGCTACTGGCTGGACTTCCAGCCTGCACAACCAAACCCCTACAGATGATTCAGAATGCAGCGGCAAGAGGTCTGGTCTTCAATGAGCCAAAAAGAGCGAACGTCACTCCTCTCTTTGTCAAGTTACACTGGCTCCCTATAGCATCTCACATCAAATTTAAAGCTCTGCTGCTTGCCTTTAAAACCACCACTGGGTCAGCACCCCCTTACCTTCGCTTGATCCCTGCACTCTGTCACCAAGTGACGGCTTGTGGTGCCATCTCAAAAAAGGAAAAAATATAGTCGCGTACCTTCTCTGGAGCTGTTCCACAACTGTGGAATGATCTGCCGGTCGTGACACGATCTGTAGCTGTCTTTAAGAATCGGCTAAAAACCCATCTCTTCCGCCATTTACTCACTTCCTAATATAGGACTTACTATCTTTCTCTTTTCCTTTTTTCTTGATCTCTATCTGTAGTGGAGAAGAGGAAGATTTCCTAGAAAGAGCTGTGGGAGATGGAGCCAAAGGGCAAGTTTTACCGTCAGGACTGCCTACGATGTCCTGCCTTCTCCTGCAAACCTAAGCCAATGGTATCCTGAAGACCCCACGTGCCCTCTTTGCTCATGTCTAGAAACACTGAAGCACATCTTAGTGGGACGCAAGATCAGCCTCACTCAAGGCCATTACACCTGGCGGGACAACCAGGTGCTGAAGTGTCTTGCTGCAGTGTTGGAAAGTCGCTGGAAAAGTGTGAATGCCCTTCCTCCCCTATCATCCCAGTGGCAGCTAACACCATTTGTTCGGGAGGGTGAGGGTCAAGCCACCCTCACCACCTTAAGATCAGACTCTGGTCAGCTGGGCAGAGCACGGGACTGGAAGATGTTGGCAGATTTGAACAAGAAACTTTGCTTCCCAGCTGAAATTGCAGCCACCAACCTGCAACCAGACCTTGTTTTGTGGTCAGCCTTGCTCCAGCTTGCCTACATCATTGAGCTCACCGTGCCCTGGGAGGTGCAGTGGAGGAGGCCTATAAACGGAAAAGGCTGAGGTACACTGAACTTGCAACCGATGGGCAACAACAAGGATGGAATGTGAGGGTACGCCCAGTGGAAGTAGGTTGCAGAGGGTTGTAGCCACCTAAACATCCAGGCTACTCAGGGAGATGGAAGTGCGAAGAAAGGCCCACTGGCAGGCAGTTCAAGACCTCTCTGCGGCTGCAGAAAAGGGAAGCCAGTGGCTGTGGGTGAAGAGAAAAGACTCTGCCTGGGTCTTCAAGTGAGTTGATGGCACCTTGGGAGTGAACCGGGGACGCTGGGATTCACTGCTGAACCCTCTGGAGGTGTTGTGGGCCTATCAGCGAAATACCAAGGAAGGAGGGTGCCCACTTGACAACCCAAAGGGTGCCATCACTCAATTGACCATCCCACTGAGTCTCAAATAAGCCTCAGGTAAGTATTAGGGATATCAACAATTGACCGGTGTTGCTGGGTAATTCGGTAGATAGTTTGCCACCAATTGCCACTAAACCTGAATTAACAACGATTTCTTGTTGTCTTGTGTATTGCTGTAAATAGTATGCCATACAGAACCGTTTGCCAATGAACCTGCATTAACAACAACAGTGGGGCTTCTGGCCTTAGTCAAATGGGTTGGCGTGTATGGTTGGGTTGTGGTGAGATTGTGGCATTAGAGATTGAGGTTAGGTCATGTCAAGGGTTCATGCACTGAGTTACGCGAAGGGAGCAACCTCAGGAGATGGAAGGGCTGAGAAGTAGTGTGGCAGAGGGTCACTCAATTGACCATCCCACAGAGTCTCATTGGTGCCTCAAGTATGCATTAAGGGATATCAACATCAAGTCCTATACAACAGATCTGTACATTCTTAAAAAAAACTAATCAACCCTTGGTTAGGTATACTGTGTTAGACTTGATGAGACTAGTTCCAGTGCACTTTCGTATTGCTCTTCTTGTGTTGCTATAACTGCTTCTTTTGTTTACCTCATTTGTAAGTCACTTTGGACAAAAGCGTCTAAATGATTAAATGTAAATGTAAACGAAAGACACAAAGGCAGTGTTCCATGACCTTAGAACTGCATTAAGTAAGGATTCTGCATTAAGTAGGGTCCTCAATTAGTCTTTTATTCTTCAGAAGGTTTTGTTTGCACATGGTCTAGATGCTGTGTTAGTTTTGTTCCGTTGACCTCTTTTATAGGCCTAGTTATTTGTTAAATATTTATTAGAAATATTTTTTGGGAAAATATTTTCTCACCTTATCTTTTTTTTATTGGTCAGTCCCTCACCGACTGTACAGAAACAGAAAATTTCCGGTCATAAAAATATACAGTAGGATCATAAATATTTATAAAAGGCACTTTTAAGATCCATATGATTAGCCTGGTCCAACCAGACTCCCGAACATTCATTTCATTTGTACAGAGAGTCTGGCCAGCGTTACTTCCATTAAGGAGGGTCCTCTGTTGAAGTTTAAAACTATTGGATCTGCCAGGAGTCACTCAGGATCTGCCATAGCCAATCGCTAACGTGTGGTTGTGACGTTTCATGCGCCGAAACCGGCCGGAAACAACAACTCCGAATGATCAGACCAACAAAACTTAGCAAATATTGTTCTTGTTCCGGCTTTAACTTCTGTATATTTGGTAGTTTTGCAACAACAGACTGAATAGCTTTTTCATGTCTTTCTCAACTGCCACACTGGACTACAACTCAAACTGACGCACAACCTCAACATCATCGTTCTTAGCAACCCCCCTCTGTTCGTTTATTGGACCTGCAAATTTTTGCAGGAGAAAACGAAACTCTACACAGCAGTCCCAGACATAGTACTGAAGCGAACTGAAAATTAAGCGGTAGCACGTAGGAGGGCGGAGCCAGGCTAGCCATATGATTATTTCAGGGAGGAAATTAGGGAAAGTTTTAAGAATGTGCACCTGCACACAATTTAATTGATAATTGTGCTTTTTAAAGTGAAACTTGCCCTGCTTCTGGCATGCATATGGTTTTACAAATCGAAAACCTTTGGTTCAAATGCAGAATCTGCATACGCACCATGTGAGAATGAAATCTACAAAAAGTTTTATACATAAGGCCCCTGGTGTCTGAGAAGCAGAAAGAGGTGTGTGAGGGACATCAAGCATAAAGTACTGCGAGAGCAATTTAAAAGCACAGAAAGCAGTTTATTCTCACAATAATCCATGTCATTGACAAAAGTGAACCAAGCACTGTGAGAGAGACCAACTGTGTGCATAATTGTGGAAGCTACCGTAGCATCTCTTTACACTTCAAAATTGAGGTTGGATGCAATTCACAATCTCACCACTAGATGTCGCACAAAAAACCACATTACACCTCTAAAATGTCTCCTAAACAAATTAAGAATTGCAGGATAATTGCACCACAGCACAAGGTTCAGTATGTTTAGGTTTTCTCTCGGACACACTTAATACTCTCTCGAGTGTGCGCACACTATATGGGATTACTTTTGTGCCAATAAAAATATCTAAAACTAGACAGACATTAAGGGCTGTCTCAATTGCAATCTCCTTCCAGGGCACTGGGATGTTTGTCCCCTAAAAATGACCACAATTCAACATAAAAACCAGTGAACATTGATGGTTCCTATGTTCCCTTACCAGAAATCATTTGACCTTTTCTAAAGCTCTTGAGTCAACTCAATAAACTTCATAAAATGCTATTTATAAAGACAAACATTTGTTTTAATATAAACACACAGTGCTAGACAGGAAGGGACCACAATCCACATAATATTTAAATATAATACTGTAAATTAAATGTCGCAATATAGTGATTTCAGTCTTGTGATTGTTTTCTTTCTTTTAGCTTGGCCTCAATCCTCTTTTTAATAAATGTAGATATGTTAATTGCGTTAAACTGTTTTCTGGCATTAAGGATTTTAAATTTGCACGCATCAACACATTGGCAGTTCTAATAAATAAATATGTATTGCTTGAAGTCACATTTACAAATGTGGAGACCCATCACAAAAGTAGCTACGTTAAGAAGCTATTTGCTTCATTTCCTAGTGGCAGAGAGTGGGATGTGTGTTTTTGCAAGATGTTACAGTAGATTTACTCATTTTGTCCTTGCATCACCTGTTTACATGGATCTTTGTTCTCAACCCTATGGAACTGAATTGATTGGTTTTGACCAAAATGTCCCGCCTCTGTCTCCCATGAGAAAAGCTTTATCTTAGAGAGCATGAGATGGGCGACGGTCAGACACTGGTAGGAACCAACATCCATTCGTTCTCCAAACCTCCTCGTTTTCTGCAGGGTTGTGGCAGAGACCGACAGTCGCACAAAATTACAGCACAAGACCCCCTTGCTGACTAAAACCACAAGTTAGATAGTTGGTAAGTTGTCTATGATATCTTTTCTAATTTTTAATGATATGACAATCTTTTAAACTTTGTATTCATTATTTTTGAAATCATTGTTTTTTGATTATCATTTGATTTTGTCACTGTATTTAATGAACTTGTGTTGATTTTGAGTTCATACTCGTCATACAGTCTCTATTGTCCCAGATCATTAGAAGTGACATTGTGGTTTTCTCCACAGAACTTTGATCATGGATAACGTTTCTGCTTTGAATCTGAACACAAGCATTTCTGGGTGGCATCCTCCGCTGTGGTACAATTTTGACGAGTGTGCTGTAACCCCTTATGGGTTTATCTTCTACTTCTCTGTCAAAGTATTTAACCTGATTTTAGGATTCCCGGGCAACGTCCTTGTGATGTGGCAGATTTTGACAAAGAAAAGTGAAGGCTCAACATCCAACATCTTCTTTTTTAACCTGTCCATGCTAGATGCATATTTCTGCCTCATGACGTCTCTAGACTTAATTAACCGTCTTTACCTGGATGATCAAATCATCTGGTACTTTCAACGATTTGCTTACGGCCTGAAAGACATGGCTCCCTTATTCCTCACCTGTATTTGCCTTGACAGGTACATTGCCGTGGTCCATCCCATCGTATTCACAGGGATTCGAGACAATCGTATCCGAATGGGCGTCTCTGTGGTGGTGTGGGGACTCATCCTAACGTATGCGTTGACCAAGTGCATCCTGGGTGTCTTGAGTGTGAACGAAGTGTTCAGTGGAGTCATCCTCTTTGCATTCTTCCTCATGGTTTTCTGTAACTTGTCCATCATCTGGGTTCTCAGGAAGAGCGTTGCCGGGAAAGAAGTCATGAATCCGATCAAAAAGAAGGCCTTCAAAATGGTGATTATAGTTCTCGCCATCATCGTGGTGAACTATCTTCCTCCAGTGGCTCTAATGCCGTTTGCGTCAACCTACTCATTTGTGGACTTTCGCTGTAAGATCAGCGTCGCAGTGTTCGGCATCATGGACCTGAGCTGTACAGTTGAGCCTCTCCTCTATGTCTCTAAGATGAAGCGATCTGTGCTGTGTTGCTGCCTAGAGAGTCGCTCAAAGAAACCTGTCAACGTTAGCGTCTAAAACCCAGCAAAGAACCGCCTGAAACGTTTCAACTGTCTGCGCATCTTCTCATACGGTGTGTCCCCACTCAATTATATTCTACATTTTTTTGTTTGTCACTTGGTAGATGCCAAAAATCATACATTAGTTATTTTGCAAACTGCTAAAGATTTAGTTCATAAATATGATTCACTTGATGTCTTGTGTACAGTCTGTGTAGTGATGCAAACCAGCTGATAATAGTTGATGTTATTTACTGCTATTGTTAACAAGCTTTTGAACTGTGTTTTCTGAGTGCTGTGTTTCTGTAAACATCATCTGTTCACTTGATGTTTAATTGTTAATATCTCTGTCTGATTGATAAATAGACTCTGAGAATATAAAGAAACTGAAACGTGCAATGATACTTCAGAGTTTATTTTTTGCTGTCAGATAATCTCGTTCGTTTACTTCTCACAGATTAGATCACAGGTGCATAATTAAGAACATTACCAGTCACTAATGAAGATGTTAATTGAAATGCCTGGGAAAATAATAAATAATGAGCCAAAGTGACACAGATGGCACAAGCTTGTAATTGTTTAACTAGATGATTAATTATCATGAAAAACATTTACAGTAGGTGATCACATGACCTTCTGTTGACACAGATTGCTGGGTACAAGAATCATTTTTAAAACCAGAACAAAAAGAAAACCAAAGCACATCAACCTTATGACCAAAAATCACATCGGAAAAGTAAATAAACGTGGGCACACCAAAGCAAATGTATTTATTTAATTAAGTAAATGTTTTAAATTTTTGGAACTTTGTGCTGACTTTACTAAACCACAACAAAACAAACAAGAAAAAACAAACAAATCGTTATCATACAATCATATACATCATATACACAGAATTTCCTTTAAAAAATATTTGTTTTGTTTGTTCAGTTTGAAAAGATAAAAACTACATATTTATTTAAAGGAAAAAACACCTAAAATTTTTTATATTGTACTGTATATGTTCTTAACGCAAATGAGATGAATTAATACATACCTATCTTTTTCAGTGTGTGCACTTATTCTTTGTGCAGCATGTTGTGAATGTGTTAGCATTTAGCCTAGCCCCATTCATTGGGATTCAAACAGGGATGAATTAAGAAGCCACCAAACACTTCCATGTTTTCCCTATTTAAAGACTGTTACATGAGTAGTAAAACTAGTAAGTATGGTGGCACAAAACAAAACCTGGCGATTTTTTTAAGCGGATAAAAAATGAGAACTATATTGTATGGCAGAAGAGCACTTAGTTTGCAGCACTTCGACCTCAGGTGATGTAACATCAACTAGCTACTCCCCCTTTTGCTCAAACTTGCATCAATATTACTGCGCCCGAGGTCAAGGGAACCTGAGTCCAATTTTTGCCGCCTATACACAGGGCCGAATTATCCATAGACGGGATTGAGTGAGTGTCCTTGCAATAGGGGGGCACGGAGAACTCCAGACCTTGAATAAATTTTTTTATACAGAACTGTCAGAAAATTATGGTTCATGATGTTGACGGTCACTCATATTGTGCCACAAATCAGATCTGAGGACTGGTTTGTGACAATGGATTTAAAGGATGCCTATTTATTTTTCCTGCTCACAGAAGGTTTGCCCTTTTGGGCATGGCATACAATATCGGGTCCTTTCCTTCGGCCTAGCTCTATCCCCTCACACATTTATAAAATCTAAGACAACTAGATTTGAGACTGAAAGAAAAGTATGTTAGTCTTAACACACACTGTAAAACTTTTCTGTAAATTTACAGGGAATTTCTAACAGTATTGTACTGTATTTTCAAAAAACAGTGTTAGACTGTATATTTACAAAATATTTACAGAAT
This sequence comes from Paramisgurnus dabryanus, assembly GCF_030506205.2. Classification (NCBI taxonomy): domain Eukaryota; kingdom Metazoa; phylum Chordata; class Actinopteri; order Cypriniformes; family Cobitidae; genus Paramisgurnus; species Paramisgurnus dabryanus. The sequence goes on from NC_133343.1 coordinate 321,148, forward strand.
GGCTGCAAATGTACAGAATTGTTCTGTTTTCAGCACGCAAAATTCGTAATACAGAATAATACTGTAAAAGCATTGCATTGTGGGATTGATTTCCTTTGCGCTCAATTTTTGAATGTGAGCAACAGAGCTAGTGCTCTTTATTTGGTTATTTATATGAACAAAATAGGCACAACGGTACAGATGATGACAACGCGTTCAACTTTTAATCTATAGCTGCCTGTGATGCGAAAACATACACGGAACAATTACAAGTTACACATATGACGATGCGGCAGAAATGAGAGGATTATGCTGCAAGAAGACTGGGAGAATTCAATGTGTCTGTGATGAAGATAAATGAAGATTGACTGACTGAGCATCATTGACACGGTAAGACACTGTTGTTTTATTCGATTGCATTTCTGAACGGTTTGCACGAGTGGGCTGATTTTAGGAGCTGCGTTGTTATTGTCACTCCACACAGAGTAAGTTATGCTAATTTGCGAAACTCTTAACAGACAGCACACAACACGTTGTTAAATATGTTTTTGTAACTTATCTGTGTGTTAATTCTTTCGTTTTCGATGATTGAACATGATCATTTGAATTTCCCTAAAACAACGTAATGTTGCTGTTTGTCGGTGCGGTGTGAATTAGCTTAGCTTGCATACACATAAAGACCTAAACATTTAAGCTTGTTCTCAAATATAAACCAAGTTACTTTGATATAAAACGTTGTGGTTGTAGTCTGCATTAAACCACAAAAGTGTTGTTAGTCAAAGCATTGTCCTAAGGTAAGTTGCCTTAATGTAAAGTTAATAAACAACGACTTCAAAAGTTTACTTTTCCCAATATAATGTTACTGTTATTCTTGTCCCTTAAACTACTAATAACTATATATATATATTCGTTTTATATGTGTTTTAAAGGTATTATAAGTGAAGTGATGTCAGACTTATTTCAGATAAAAAGTTTAGTTAAATTGTAACTATTACCTCCATTACAAATTTGTCACGTCATTTAAAAGTGTTTGATTAACATATTTTTGCAATTATCACTCAAATTTGGTGATGTATAGTATATTTTGTTTTTGTATGTACTATACTCCTATATACAGTACCAGTCAAAAGTTTACTTGTCCAAACTTTGGCCTGGTACTGTATACAGTACTAGTATAATATACTGTAGTATATATGTACTGTAAAATGTAATATACACATTTTAACCAAATATCTGTATTTGCATCAGCCCCTAAAAAAACATATTGGTTGGGCTCTAGTTATGTTTAATAGTTATATTTGTAAACGGCTAAATAACATCACAAAAATACACAAATGTTTTATTTATCTTTTTTTGTGAATTTCAGGTCCGTCTCTAAGCAACCAGCGCTGGATGTTGAGCATGGAAGGTCAGGTTGTGTGTGAAGGAGAGGAGCCCAACTTTACCATTTTAACCTCCAGGATCAGGAAGCGGTGGCATGCACCCTTGAGTTCAGAGGTTAGATACACATTTCCCATTCATATGTTAAAATGATTTTTTTTTTCATTTTGTGAAGGTCTGCATCAAGATGCAAAGCGTAAAACTGAAACTTTATATTTACATTAAATAAGTAATTATGAACTGTATTCATCTGATCTCAGTTTTTCTCCGCTTACACATGGTTTTTGCGCTGAAATACTGCCAAAAGCATTGCAAGTTTGCAAACAGTGGCGTGCAATCAAAAACACAGTTTCAGTTCGTTGTGTAAAATAAACCACTCTAAAATGTGTAAATGACTTGTTGAATATAGAGGGTAAAACTATTTCCTGAAATAACCTGACATTTACTGCTCCCTTTGCACTTACAGTTTTGTTTTAATTCTCTCACTTATTTCAGCTAGCTAGCGCGTGGTTAAATAACAGCAGTAGTTGTCTCAGTATCCAGTAGATGTTGAGTTATTTCAGGAAATAGTTTTTCGCTCTGTATGCAACAAGTCATTTCACACATTTTAAACTGGTTTATTTTACACACCAAGACAGATTCTGCGTGATTCATTTGTGTTTGCCGTTCATAAAACTGTTTTTGAAAAAATGTCAGTTTGCATACTTGCAATGCTTTTGGCAGTATTTCAGCCCAAAAACCATGCCAAACGTGTAAATGCAGAAAAACTGAGGTCAGATGAATACAGTTTATAATTATTTAGCCTAAATATGACGTTTTACAAGACACAAATGACCAAATTAAGCCAAATAATTCAATTAAATTGCACAATTATTAATAAATAATAATAAATAATTATTTGTTGTTTTTTAATTAATGTGTAAAATAAGAAGACTTCTTAATTTACTGTTCCCCTCTTGATTTGCTCCCCTATTTAATGCCCTTGTGTTTGCTGTCCTGTGCTCGATCGTCTGGTTATCTGGAGTCTTTGTTTCCATGTGAGTCTTTGTATAAAGTCAAATCAAGTTAGTTTATTCAAGTCTGTTTTGTCTAGTTTAGTGTTAGCCTGAAAGTCTGTCTGTTCATTGCCTTGTTTACCCCTTGTGGGTTTGTTTTCATTTTTTTGTTCAATAAATCTGTTAAGTGTTCACCTGAGTCTGCAATTGGGTTCTGTCTTCCTACAATCCTGACAGAACGATCAAGCCGACAAAGAACCCAGCAGGCCAGCATGGACACATCCCTGTCCGCCCGATGGGCCCACCAGGCCCATGTGTTATTCGGTCTCCACCAGAGGGAGGCCGATGTCAAAGACTTTGCCTTCAATTTTTGAACAAAGGATGCTGAGACCCCTCCTTTGAGACATGATTAACTACCTGATTAATCGTGAGCCCAGGGTCCAACTGGTACTGTCCAGTCTGCTTACCACTATCCCGGAGGATTGCGTTATGGTGGTTGCATCGCTGGAGGATCCTGCTCCGTCCATCTCGACTCCCGAGAACCCTGCCCCACCAGTATGCCTTCCCCGGAAGGGTCCCCTGCCACTGTCTCTATGTCCTCCCTAGACTCTCTTCCCTACCCAGTTAACCCTGGACTTCCTCTGCTTGCCCCATTTCCGACTCCTCCTCTGCCCTGGAACTCTGCCTTGTTCCCTTCCGTTCCCCCCATCCCTTCTGGTCCTACCCTACCACAGCTTGTCCCTCCTAAACCCAACAAGCATGCCCGGACTCCTCGCCCCAAGCCCTCAAATTCACCTTTTGGACCTAAGACCCCTTCCTCGCCCAGTCCCACCCTGCCTGGACCACCCCCTATGAACTCTGTTCCCCCTCCCCCCTCCCTTGGTTGTTGTCTTTATTGTCACTCCAACCCTGTCGTTGTTTATTCCTGTTTACCCTTGTTATTATTTGACATTTTCTGTTGGTTTGTGTCTGTGTTTCAGTCTGTCATGTCCCGTGTTTAGTGTTCCCCTAAGGTACGTCTGGAAGCCACTCCTTAAGGGGGGGTTCTGTCATGGTTCTGTCTTCCTACAATCCTGACATGTTGTCACATGAGGGTGTGAGCTTTTGGAATTTCCAGCCATTTGAAATTAGTACACCGGTCCCTCCACCCCTTTCTGTTGTGTGAGGGCTGTGGGAGAAGGTGTTAGAGTCCTCTGGGTTGATCCAGGTCTCAGTAAGTGCTAGAAAAAAAGATCAGAATGTAAAGCAATAGCTGTAATGAAATCAGCTTTGTTTACAGCAAATTGGCAGTTCCATAAGCCAATGGGAAAAGTCAGTGAGGCGGTGGTGGATTGTGAGAGAATGTGGAGAATATTAGCATTGCGTCGGCGGCGACATGATCCAACTGAATTACTAGTTGTAGTGACAGTATAGATTTGAAAACACATAGTAAAATAGAAGAATAGAAAATGTACAAGAAAGGAAAAAGATCAAGATAAATATATAACAAAAAAGTTAGTACAAAATGTGCAATACTGAAGTGCTCTGTTGGTGTCCCTGCCCCACAAATTTAAATTCAGCATGTGAGACAAAGTAAACAATACAGCATTTCTCAGCAATGAGACCACACTAAAACTTAACAAGACTATAAGCAAATCCACTTACACATTTCTGTTGACTCCTTTTGATAACTGCTTCACCTAAGGAGACTAAGGAGGACTCACATGTCCTCTTTGGTTTTCCCTCACTCACCTGCTCGGGCTGCATGTCATGGTGCAGGAATGGCCTGAGGGTCTCCTGTTTTTTTCCCCAATCTCTCTGCTCCCAGGAGATCTGGAGAGGGTCCATCAGCAGAGGATTCACCAAAGTATCTCGTTAGTCTCACCTAAGGAGACTAACAAGAACTCACATGTCCTCTTTGGTAGTCTCTAACTCACCTGCTATGGTTGAATGCCATGGTACAGGAATGGCCTGAGGGCTTTCTCCCCCCCCCCCCCAGTGCTCTGTTCCCAGGAGTTCTGGAGAGGGTCCATCAGCAAAAAGGACAGAGTATGGTTTTTGAACCTGGTTTCCCTTCTAGACAGCTCCCCATTTCAGGTGCTGATCAGGAGGGATTTCTGGTCTCAGGCAAGGAGCAATGTGTTTCACCCCTGCCTAGAGCGAATGAGTTTGTAAGTCTGGGGTCTGAGGGGTATAAACTCACAGAAATGGGTCTCTCAACCATGGTTGTGTAGATTATTTTACATTCCAAAGCTCCCTCCACCAGGAAATGATATGCATTTAGATGGAAGCTTTTTGCTGCGTGGTGCCAGAGGCACTCATATGACCCAGTTAACTGCCCAGTAGGTTCAGTTCTGGAGTTTTACAGGAAAGGTTCACAGCAGGGCTGTCTGTTTTGGCCAATTAGGTTCATGTGGCAGCTATATCTGATTTCCACACCTTAGTGGTTTGTCCCTCATTAGGAAGAGACCAACCAGTTATGTGTTTCCTGTGTGGCATTTGGTGGCATGGGATCTGTCTATGGTGCTAGAGGGCTTATCAGGGCCAACATCTGAGCCATTGGATACAGTGTCTGAGAAGTTTCTCAGACACTGGAGGAGATTTAAAGGCTCTCTTAGTTTCACCAACCTGTCTCGAGTCCACTCTGGGCATTGTTAAGGCTTTTTTAAACCCTTGGCCATATTTAAGGATATGAGCCAAAGGAAGGAAGTGAGCACTGGACATAGCAGTTATTTTCATGCTTTGGTTTCAGCCAAATCAAGCAGACTTTGCGTAAATGGAGTGTGGAGACTATCTCATTTGCTTATGAAGCCTTTAGACGGCCTTCTCCTTTAATCATCAGAGCGCATTGAACTAGAGGTATGGCAGGATCTTAATCCCTTGGAGCAGGTGCCCTGATTCAGGATGTCTGGTGATGCGGCAGGTTGGTCCTCACAACTTACTTTTGTACAGTTTTATGAGTTGGATCTCATTTCTACTAGAGGATCTTGGGTGCTTAGGTCTTAGTTGCGCTTTTTACACACAGACAGGCACTCGTTGTATGGCAGATTGGGTATAGCGTTCCCATAGCATCACTATGGTGACACAGCGCAAGTTCCCTCGAAAGGGAACGTCTCAGGTTACGTATGTAACCCATGTTTCCTGAGAAGAGAACTAGATGCTGCGTCTCCCTTGCCATACTTCCTGCTACACCTTTGTAGGGTGGTGCCAAATCCTGACAAAAGGTAGCTGCATACAGCCTCTAATGACTGAATCTAGAAGTCCTGTTGAATTAACTAGGACCTCCAGGACCGAAGTTGCCCTTGCCTGTTCAAGGGTCAAGGTTCAATTTTATTGTCATTACTCAGTACAGGTACAGGGTAACGAAACGCAATTAGGATCAAACCAAAAGTGCAATAGCAGCAGTGCAAAAAGGTTGCATAACTGTAGGACATAATCATGGACTATAAACATATACATACATATATATATATATATATATACATATACATACATACACTCATAAGTTAGGCAAATAAATTTAAAATAAAGCAAATAAGATATGGAATGAGGAATAAAATCAGCAGGGATTAGAGTTCAATAGAGAAACAGCTCTAGGAAAAAAACTGTTCTTTAGTCTGCTAGTCCTTGCCTGAAGGCACCTGAAATGCCTACCGGAAGGCAGGAGAGAAAACAGTGTGTAGGCAGGGTGAGAGGGGTCCTTATGGATGCTGCGGGCTCTGTGCAGACAGCGTTTCTTCTGGGTGTGCTTGATGGCAGGTAGTGGAGTCCCAATGATACGCTGGGTGGTTTCACCACCCGTTGCAGTGCCTTGTGTTCTGCAACAGAACAACTCCAATACCATACTGTAACACAGTTGGTCAGGATGCTTTCTATTGCACAGCGATAGAAGTTCATCTGAATAGTCTGGGAAAGCTTATTCTTCCTAAGTGTTCTCAGGAAGAAAAGGCGCTGGTGAGCCTTTTTGACCAAATTGGAGGTGTTGGTTGTCCAGGACATGTCCGTCGAGATGTGGACCCCCAGAAATTTAAAAGACATGTTCAACAACCGATCCATTGATGTGGATGGCATAGTGTGTGCCACCTGTTCCTTTTCTGAAGTACACAATGAGCTCCTTAGTTTTGGTGGTGTTGAGGAGCTGGTCATTCTGTGTGCACCATGTGGCCAGGTGCTTGATCTCCTCCCTATAAGCAGTCTCATCATTGTGGCTAATGAGTCCAATAAGCGTAGTGTAGTCCGCAAACTTGATAATAGAGTTAGATCCGAACACAGGCTTGCAGTCTGAGGTGAAAACAGAGTATAGAAACGGACTTAGTACACAGCCCTGTGGTACACCAGTGTTTAGTGTGATGGACGTTGAGCAGGTTGGACCTGATCGAACAACGGGGGGTCTGTTGGTCAAAATGTCCAAAATCCAATTGCACATGTGGGTATTGATACCCACATGTGGGTATTGATACCCAGGTCTGCCAGCTTAGCTATTAACTTGTTTGGAATAACAGTATTGAATGCTGAACTAAAGTCAACAAACAGCATGCGAGCATAAGTATTTTTATTGTCTAGATGTGTGAGCACAGAGCGCAATGCCATGGAAACTGCATCCTCTGTGCTCCTATTACTACGATAAGCAAATTAGTATGAATCCAGTGTGGATGGTAGGGAGTCTTTTAGGTGTGCCAGAACCAGCTGTTCAAAGCACTTCGTAACAATAGGCGTAAGTGCTATAGGGCGGTAGTCGTTAAGGCACATCGGGCTGGAATGTTTTGGCACTGGCACAGTGGAGGTGCGTTTAAAGCATATTGGGACAACTGCTTGAGCAAGAGACAGATTGAAAATGTCTGTAAAAACACCAGCTAGCTGTTCTGCGCATGTCCTGAGCACACGTCCTGAGATTTTATCCGGTCCCGCAGCCTTGTGTGTGTTGATCCGGCTCAGTGTGTTGCAGACATCTGTAAAGGAGAGTGTGATTGGCAATTGGACAGCTGAGGGTTTAAACTTAGTGGCAGTTTCATTGTTGTCTCTTTCAAAGCGAGCATAAAAATAATTCAGCTCGTTCAGGAAGATGACATCAGTGGTTACAGGGGTAGAATGAGAGGGTTTATAGTCACTGATGACCTGAATACCCTGCCACATATGTCGAGGATCAGAATTGGAAAGGTGTCCTTTTATCTTCGACTTGTAGCAGAGCTTAGCTTCTTTGATGCCCCTCTTCAGATTTGCTCTGGATGTACTATAGGCCTGTGCGTCTCCTGATCTGAAAGCAGTATTACGTGTCCTCAACAGGAGTCATACTTCCCTACTCATCCAGGGCTTCTGATTTGGGTATATGATAATCTGCTTCTGGGTTGTAACACAGTCAGTGATGTTATTGATATAATCCAGTACAGAGGAGGTGTAACAGTCAATGTCCATGTGAGAGCCACTGGTGGCTTTAGAAGCAAACATACTCCAATCTGTTTGTAAAAACCTTTCCTGTATTATTAAATCTGCCCCTTCAGGCCATACCTTGATGGTCTTGACTACTGGCTTCACACGAGTGATGAGAGATACATATTTAGGAGTCAAGAACAGAGAGAGGTGATCCGACTGACCCAGATGGGGGAGAGGTGTTGCAACGTAAGCTTCAGCAATTTTTGTGTAAACATGGTCTAAGGTTTTGTTTCCTCTGGTGTGACAGAGAACATGCTGGTGAAATTTTGGTAATACTGACTTTAAGTTTGAATGATTTATATCACCTGCAACAATAAATGCAGCTTCAGGGTGAACCGTCTGTTGTTTGTTGATGGCTGCATAAAGTTCTTTCATAGCAAGCTTAGCATCAGCATCCGGGGATATAGGCTGACGTTAAAAAAGTGGAGGTGAACTCCCACAGTAGATAAAACGGTCTGCATTTAACCATCAGAAACTCAAGGTTAACTGAACAGTGACTCCCAACAACGGCAGAGTTTGTGCACCAAGCTTTATTAATGTAAATGCACAATCCACCACCCCTGGTCTTGCCGGAGCCATCTAACGTTCTATCCGCCCGGAATATGTCACGTCCCCATAACTCAATAGCGTTGTCCAGTATTTCGCTGTTTAACCATGTTTCCATGAAAATCAGGACATTACAGTTCAAAAGTTTCTTACTGTATGTGATGCTGAGTCGTATCTCCTCCATTTTGTTCACCAGCGACCGTACATTGGCAAGGAAAATGCTGGGTAAAGAGAGCCGATGTGGTGTTGACTTTAGCTTAGCTCTTAATCCTCCGCGCTTCCCCCGCCTTTGTTTATGGTCTCGCCGCCGTCTGCGAGCACTTCCGCCCGGCAGGGTAGAGTGCATAGCCTCGGGTGTTTTGGAAATCTCAGGAAGGAGTTGCAAATCATCCACAAAACTGTCGGAAATCCGCAAACCAATATCCAAAAGCTCACATCTTGTGTACGATCTTAAGGCACAACTGTTTTGTGCAAACAGATTCGAGATGAGCAGGAAAAATACCGCAATATTGCAAAATCTGGAGAGACCTCGAGCCTCACGATTTACTCGCGCCGCCATATTATCAAGCCTACATGTTCTACATGCACAAAGAATCTGAAACTGGTCTTGTTTGGTATCATTGGAAATGTCTCAGTGCAAGTGGTACAATGGGCTTATTCATATAACAACAGAACTCAATGTTAATATGTAACAATACCTTTAGCAAACTTCACTCAATATTGATTGACACCTTCCATCTTAGACAAACAATCTGCCACTGTATGTAAATGAAGGACAGCCATGATTTTACAACAACCAATCAGGACCAAATTCCTATATGCTTTGTTCTCTCTGGATATTAAAGGAAAGTTTGTAAATGGTTCAGGTGGGATTTTCTATATTAGGAAATATACCCCATGGTGTTGTGTCTTTGACACAGCATCATGTATTTCTATTTTACTTTGAGCAATCTGTAGCCAGATCTTCATTGTTTACCAGGCATGCAATGTTTTTCATTTGATTACAACCTTTTATTAATTCATGTTTCGTATTTGAATTGGATTGTAAATTGACTTCTGAATTATGATTTTCATACCTGGTTAATAAATTGTTATGTTTAATTTATTCTGTGTTGCTCTGTAAATGTTGACACTGCAAGAAATAACGATGTATCCATAGCTACTGTAAGGGCTGAAATCAGGCTAGGTTCGGCCTAAATCTCAGTTAGATAGCACATAATGCATCAGCTGAGGATTTGAGAGATACGACTAGCACTTGGGTGTTAGCTTAAGTGTACTTTGAAGTGTGGAGGCTAACAATATGTATTTCCATGTAGAGAAACATGTAAATGTTATCTGACCACTCTAAATATAATCAGCTTCAACCTCTGATTATTTCAATATTATTCTATGTAAGTGTACATAGGAAACTATGGCATGATTATACAAAGCTATTGTCAGACATTGGTCAGTTTATTCTTTTAATGGAGTTCATGACCTCTGGTTAGAAATAATTATTGTAATAAGTGTGACCTCTAAGGGGACTAAATAAAGTATGCTTAAAATTGAGCAAGCATAGAGCTGCCGTTAAAGCATATAGTCCAACCTCTGGCAGCAGCCAATACTGATTTGCTTACGATCATTGAGCAGTATATTAAAGGCGCTCTAAGCAAATTGACGCGTTTTAGACCATAAAACATTTTTTTTTACATACAGCAAACATCTCCTCACTATCTGCTTGCTGCCTGTCCGCCGATCAAACTGTAAAAAAACGCAATCTCTGTAGACAGCCCAGGCTTCACAAACGTCAATAACAACATATTGGCCAAACCTAGCACCAAAAAACAAAACAAAGTGTTCTAGCCAATAAACAACAAAAAGGATTTGGGGGTGGGGGTTGGGCGCGTTCACGAAAGCACGGAAGGGAGGGGGAGGGGGAGGAGTTAGCTACGCTCCGTCTGTTTGAAAACAATTCAAACGTCAACAAAACTAACGTCTCGCAGATTCGCTTAGAACGCCTTTAATTATTAAGTCCTATACTAGGATCATGTGTGACTATGAGAACCGAATGAACGAGTGTAATACCAGAGTTAAACCAGAATAAACAAACATCAATCCAAATTCTGTATGTGTTAAAAGGTAATGTTTAATCCGATTCGTATTATAAACTACGAGATTTTATCTTTTGGACTTAGATAAAACTCCATAAATTACATAACATCAAAACGTCATCAGTAAGTGCCATAAAAAACAAAAGCACACGAATCCTTCGCTCTGCCGACTGGTTTCTGCCATTGGGCCAATGGATGGTTATATTTTCTCCTTACACCTTCTTCGGCATATTTTAGCTAGCAAAGGTGTTTTTCGGGTTGCTATTTATACTTCCTGGCTCCTGCGTCACCCCGTCAGTGATGTTGACCTCCATTTATGTAATCTGATGTCAGGGCCGGAGTGGGGCCACTTTTCAGCCCGGGAGTTTCAGGCCCAAGACCAGCCCACTTTTTCCGTAGTGTTATTCCAAATTAGCACTTTTTTCAAATTGGATAAATAAAGCAACAGTTAAGCTCTTACTATAGTTTTTATTAATATCATGGTTCAACAAATAAGGTAAAAGTTAAATAATATTTCACTTAAGATGAGAAGCTAACAAAAATATTCCTCTACACTCTAAAAAAGGCTGGGTTACTTTTTACCCATAATGGGTAAATATTGGACAGAACACATGCTGGGTTAAAAATTACCCCATGCTGGGTTAAAAATAACCCAATGTTGGGTTGTTGTTATGCAACCATGGATTATAATAACCCAACAGTTGGGTCAATTTTAACCCAGCACCGTGTTCTGTCCAATATTTACCCATTATGGGTCAAAAATAACCCAGCCCTTTTTAGAGTCTATTCCACAAGGAAAGGTTGATAAATTATTAGCATTCCTGATGCTATGAGGCCTATGATTAATCAGATGCAAATAGAAATATAAAACCCAGTCCCAATTAAAAAAGAAAACAATTTGACAAAAATATTGAATCCAATATTGGGTAAATATATGTCATAACAAGTGATTTATAAGCTTTTTTTAGGCTGGTCATTTTTGACTGGGAACACAAAAGGTGTTATAGGGTTCTGAACACAACCTGAGGGTTAAATAACTTTAATTCATATTGTTTACTCATGGCCTCCTCATTTTCAGCGGGGGACTGGCTTATATGCTGCTCAGAAGTTGCAAGTATGCTTGCATAATATTTGCAAAGTCTATGAATCGCCATGTATACACAAAAGGCTAATATTTAAACAAAAAAAATGTTGGCTTGTAAATAGTTTTTACAACGGTATGAGCCGAATAATTACGTTGCTAATGCTAATCATTACTAGGCTTATTTCTCTTTAAGTTACCTGATCACTTTTGTTTGTCCTCTTGAAAATAAACCTGTAAGTTTGGCAGCATCCTCCTCCAATGGCTTTTTCCTTCAACCTGTTTTTTACGCACTCCTCCTCTCAGACGCGTATCGTTAAGCCGGTCCAGCCTACCGGAGAAAAGTTTAGGAAAAGATGTGCTATGGACCGAACCAACTCTATGGGAGGGGAGGGGAAAACCTCCTCACATGGTACAACCCATGCAGAGGCTGCGCGCTGCAGTGTCAATGCGAAACGTGTGAGGTGTCATTTAAGAGAAGATAGACTCACTAACGTGACAAATGTAAAAAAAAAATTCGACCGGCCCAAAAGTGAAGTGGCCCAACTGGGAATTCTCCCGGTTCTCCCGATTACCCACCCGGGGCCTGTCTGATGTACACATTCAGATGAACTCACACCTGGAGGCATTCCCAAAGCATAACTACAGCAATGCTGTTGGTGAAGCAGTTATCAACAGGTGAAGCAGTTATCAACATGAGTCTACAGAAACGTGTGAGTGTAACGGCAATTAGTTGTTGATTGTTGTCGGGCGTGGCCTGCTGAGACCTGAAATATACAAGAGGACACTGCCACTCCAGCTGCGCTCTCCAACATCTAAACTTTCTCCCACAGTCCTCGCACAACAGGAAGGGGTGGAGGGACCGGTCTGCTCATTCCAAAGGACTGGAAATTACAACAGCACACACCCTCATGTGACAGCAGCTCTTTCGAGTCACATGTTGTTACTATCACCCACCCTACTAAAATCCTTTTTCTAGTTCACTATTGCCCCCCCCAGGTAAACTTGGACACTTCTTGGAGGAGTTGGATGTACTGTCTTCATTCCCAGAGGATGGTACTCCTTTAGTAGTACTTGGTGACTTCAACATCAACTTTGAGAAATCACAGGCAGTCAACTTCAACACCCTGACTGCGTTGCTGCTGTTCCACTTACCACACACAGGTCAACTTACACACATCTGATCACTTCCTCCTCACTCTTGAACTCAATCTAACTCCCCCAGTCACTGCACAGTCTCTCCCTCCCGCTTATCCTCTGTGGTCTCCTCCATGCTCCCCCCTCCCAACCAACTCTCTCTGTTAGATACTAACAACGCCACTGACACACTATGTTCCACTTTTACATTCTGCTTAGACAGTTTATGCCTTCTGACATCTGGACCGGTCCGAGCCACACCATCTGCCCCTTGGCTATCTGATGTTCTCTACGAGCATCGCTCCAGACTCAGGGCTGCAGAGAGGAAGTGGCGCAAATCGAAAGATCCTGCTGACCTCTGTCTCTATCAGTCTCTTCTTCCCTCCACAGATGTCTCCTCTGCTAAGACCCAATACTATCACTTAAAAATCAACAGCTCACCTGAGTCTTGCACTCTCTTCAAGACCTTTTCTACTCTTCTTTGTCCGCTGCCCCCCACCTTCATCTGGCTTAACGGCTAATGATTTTTCTTCCTTCATTGTGAAGAAAACAAATACTCAGTAAGGCAAGGCAAGGCAAGGCAAGTTTATTTGTATAGCACATTTCATACACAGAGGTCATTCAAAGTGCTTTACACGGAAATGAGAAAACAATATATAAAAAAGAAAATGTAAAAATAAGAGATACACGATAAAATCACAATAAAAACAAAGATATATGAGAATTTAAAATAACAATTAAAGAAGATAAATGTGATTTTAATTAAAACAGTTTAAAATGTTAAAAAGAATAAAACAGGAGTAAAAGTGACTTGAGTTAAAGATAATTCACTTCAAAATGAAAAACCCTGCCACCATCCACCCATCCCCACGCTGCTCCAAACCTGCACACATCCCCCCCCCTCCGACGAACACAAAGAAGATACCCCGAGAAATGATGGCAAACACACAGCAGCAAGCAATCATAGACCTCCATAGTAGGAAAAAAAATATTTTGTTCCCACCATGGAAGCCCACGGCCACCCACCCCTGCGTTCCCACCACCACCCCCCAAAATATCCTCCCCCATGCCCACCAGAAAAAAAAGAAACCCACACAGGTCCAGAACAACACGAGGACGAGAAAACGATGACAGAGCCCCCATTTTAAAGTGAACCATCCCTTCAAAGTGCAGTCAGTGTGAAGCAGCACAGTGCTCATTCAGTTAATGAAGAGTTAAACAGATGTGTTTTTAATCTAGATTTAAAAGTGTTTACTGTTGAAGCACATCTGATCTCTTCTGGAAGCTGATTCCAGCTAGAGGTGGCATAATAACTAAATGCTGACGCACCTTGTTTTGAGTGAACCCTTCGTATTTCTAACTGACCGGATCCTGATGATCTGCGTAATCTTTTAGGTTTATATTCTTTTAGGTTTATAGTCATTTCTCTGAGCCACCGCTTCTTGCGCATGCTCAAACCTCTGAGGCATGATCGCTTCCCTCATTCTTTCTTCTATCTGAAGTGGATGTTTCCAAGGTCTTTGCTTCTAACCATCTGACTACCTGCCCCCTAGATCCAATACCCACTCATCTCCATCAATCTCTCAGTCGGTGATCCCTGCTCTCACCTACATTATCAATTCATCTCTTTCCACTGGTCCCTTCCCCGTAGCATTTAAAGAGGCTCGGATAACCCAGCTGCTGAAGAAACCCACACTGTCCTGCTATGCTAGAGAACTACAGACCTGTTTCTCTTCTTCCCTTCATTGCCAAGACTCCTGAATGTGTAGTGTTCAACCAGCTCTCCTCTTCCTTCACCCAGAATAACCTCCTGGATAGCAATCAGTCTGGTTTCAAAAGCGTTCACTCCACTGAGACTGCGCTGCTCTCAGTCATTGAAGCCCTAAGGCAGGCAAGGGCAGCCTCCAAATCATCTGTGCTGATCATTAAGCTAGGTTCCTTGACCATCATGCCATCCAGGACAGCCAGAAACCTGGGAGTGTTCATTGATGATCAGCTTAGCTTCACGGCCCATGTTGCCAGCACCGCTCACTCTTGTAGATTCATTCTCTTCAATATTAGGAAATTTAGACCTTTCCTAAATAAGCATGCCACACAGTGTGAGGGATTGCAGGACAGATGAACCCAAATGCAGACGATGTCGGGGGAAAACAGAAAACACTTTATTTTTACAAACAAAAACCCACGAGGGGGTAAACAACATGAAACATGAACTAGACAAATAACACTAAACCTTGAGTTTGACTCTGATAACTATACACGAACACGAGCAACAGAACACAATGAACCTGCACAGAACTAAAGATACACGGACATTAAATAGAAGAAACCAAACAAGATAACGAGCGGGAAGAGGTGATGGGAGAAAACCAATGATTACTAATAAGCAGGAGAACGAGGGGGCGGGGTCACAAGACAAGACAACGGAGGCACATGGCCCACAAAACAAGGCATGAACCTCCACACAAGGCCTGGGGCTGCCAGAACTCTGCCACCATGACAAAAGACAAATATAACAAGACTTCAAGGCAGAGTCCTGACACACAGGTCCTAGTCCAAGCTCTTGTCCTGTCCAGCCTGGACTACTGCAATGCGCTACTGGCTGGACTTCCAGCCTGCACAACCAAACCCTTACAGATGATTCAGAACACAGCGGCAAAATGGGTCTTTAATGAGCCAAAGAGGGCGCACGTCACTCCTCTCTTTGTCAAGTTACACTGGCTCCCTATAGCAGTTTGCATCAAATTCAAAGCTCTGCTCCTGGCCTTTAAAACCACCACTGGGTCAGCACCCCCTTACCTTCGCTTACTTATACAGCCTTACGTACCCTCTCGAAATCTGCGCTCTGTCACCGAGCGATGGCTTGTGGTGCCATCTCAAAAAGGGAAAAAAACATTATCGCGTACCTTCTCTGGAGCTGTTCCACAACTATGAAAGTGCAGCTGTCTTTAAGAATCGGCTAAAAACTCATCTATTCCGCCATTACCTCACTTATATATAGTATACTGTGTTAGACTTGATAAGACTATTTTCCATTGAACTTATGCATTGCTGTTCTTGTGTTGCTATAATTGCTTCTATTGTTTACCTCATTTGTAAGTCGCTTTGGACAAAAGCATCTGCTAAATTACTAAATGTAAAAGTAATGTAAATTTAGTCGCAAACAGCCAGCTTTTGCTTGACCGAACCTACACCAGATTTGCTTCACCGTGTCTGGGTGTAGTTTTCATTCCCCAGAGCTCAGCGCATGCCTCAACAGAACGTCTGCTCCATGTAGATTTTGACCCTATGTACCCTGTGGCGACATACCACACCTAACATTGGGCCTTGAGACAGACCCCAGGGGCCTCATTTATCAACATTGCGTAGAAAATGTTCTATATTTTTACCTACGAATGAAATTTAGTATGTGCATAAGTACAAAAAAATCAGGATTTATCAAACGTGTGCACGTGGTTCGTACACACATTAGTAAATAATCCTTGATGATAAATCCCATGTGTTCTTAAGCACCATGCTTGTGCACGTTCATGGTTATTTGCATTCCGAAACGCCTTCAATGAACCATATATGGTGACAACACCTCCCCTTATAAGTCACGTGGTTGTGCTTTTTCCCTCATCGCAATAATGGCAAAGAGAGCGTAAAAGAGGAATTTTACAGACACAGAAATTGAGTTACTGGTGGATGAGGTTAAATCCTAATAACACATCCTGTTTGGATCACTTAGTGCGGGAGGAATGACTAACAAAAGAAAACAAATCTGTATGGGAACATGTTACCAGTGAGTTTAATTCCGTTGGGTATGAAAACACTTCTAGAAATAAAAAAGGGGTTTGACATTAAATTATCAGCCAAAATAAAGAAACGTGTCACAGCACACCGATGTGAAATCAGTTCAACTGGAGGAGGACAGACAACGACAGAACTTTCCTTGAACAGCCGCATAACCAGCATCATCGGCGCGATCTTTGAAAACGCGCTCCCGGCGGAATGGATGATTTGCCAAGTCTTCCAATAATGCAAGATAAGCCATTGCACTGTGTCAAGCATTTGACGGAGCTTTCTTATATAGGGTTAGACGATAATTTCATTAATTAACTTCAACACTGATTTGCAGTTACTTTATTAACAGTAATCATTTTTAACACCTGGGGGTGGATAATAAATAGACAAAGTGAGTGAAATGACTTAATGTAATGTAAATATAATACAACGCAGTGTCTGATTCCCTTCTCAGAGAACAAGGGTTATATACGTAACCCGAGACGTTTGTATGCAGAATCTGCGTTTTTATGTCTACGCACCTTTTAAGAATGAATTCTATGGGATGTTTTATACATGAGGTCCCTGGTGTCTGAAAGGCATCAAGGCACCAAGAGGTGTGTGAGCGACTTCAAGCATCAAAGTACTATGACAGCAGTTTGAAAGCAGAGGGAGCTGTTTTCCCTCATAATACTTGATGTCATTGATAAAAGTTGACCAAGCACTGCGAGACAGACCATGTGTGTGCATAAATGTGGCAGCTACCGTAGCATCTCTTTGCACTGCGAAATTGAGGTTGGTTGCAATATGCAATCTCACCACTAGATGCCACTGAAAACCCACATTACACCTTTAAAGCCCGGATTACAATGCAGGATTTTTGCCCTCCTATAAGATCATTACCTTATCACACTGTGACATGGATCGTTTAAACTCGGGTACGACAAGCATGTAGACTGTACGATGATGACAGGGAAGCTTTGGCGGCTGCGTCACACGTTAGCGCAAGTCACCATCATGCACTTGTGGTAAACAAATATTAGTACGCAGGTTGTAGCAGCAAACACACTGTGCAGTGATTATGCTGAATTTCTGACATTGTCAGAGAACTATCGTAGGCTATCTTTCGATGCAAGACCGGGAAAACAGCCATCTTTGAACCTCTCTCACTGTACGACATAGGACCACCGATAAAGAGCCACGATCACAGAAATCGCGACGATTGTTTCAAGATGGCAATCTTTCGTCTGGGACAGCCAATAACCGTGCAGTGTATCCGGGGCTTTACATGTGTTAATAATTGCACAACAGCACAAGGATCAGTATGTTCAGGTTTTCTCTCAGACACACGTAATCTCTTTTTTATGCACTTCATCTCTCTCGAGCATGCACACACTGGGATTTCTTGCTAATAAAAATAAACTCAAATTTTCAAGAAACAAATAAATATTTTCTTTGCTTTTTAAGCATCCTTTTCAAAAATCAAGGTTCATTCATTCACCGCCAGAATTGATTTTTTCATAATTTTCATTTATTCTTTACATGTTTGCCATCCTCTTGTGTGGGCGGGACTTAATTTAGCATCTGCTTCGTTCACATCATTTCAAACAAGTTTATATAAGCATAACAATTCTCAAAATTACGACTATTCTCGAAATATTATGTCTTTAATCTCGTATTGCTATGACTTTATTTTTGTAACTTCTCTAAATATCATGACTTTTTTCCTGTAATGTTGATGTTGTTTTTGAAATATTACGACTTTATACTAGTTACTTTATTTAGTTTGAACTTTTTCGTGACAAACTGTAAATTAAATGTTCCAATATAGTGCCTTCAATCTCGTGATTGATTTTATCTTTTTATTTTAGCTTGGCTTTAATCCTCTTTCTTATAGGTGTAGTTGTGTTATTTGCGTTAAACTGTTTTCTGGCGTTAAGGATTTCAAATTTGCATGCATTAACACATTGGTAGTTCTAATAAATAAATATGTATTGCTTGAAGTAACATTTACAAATGTGGAGACCCATCACAAAAGTAGCTACGTTAAGAAGCTATTTGCTTCATTTCCTAGTGGCAGAGAGTGGGATGTTTGTTTTTGCAAGATGTTACAGTAGATTTACTCATTTTATCCTTGCATCACCTGTTTACGTGGATCTTTGTTCTCAACCGTATGAAACTGAATTGATTGGTTTTGACCAAAATGTCCCGCCTCTGTCTCCCATGAGAAAAGCTTTTTCTTAGAGAGCGTGAGATGGGCGACGGTCAGACACTGGTAGGAACCAACATCCATTCGTTCTCCAAACCTCCTCGTCTTCTGCAGGGTTGTGGCAGAGACCGACAGTCGCACAAATTTATAGCACAAGACCCCCTTGCTGACTAAGATCACAGATAGTTGGTAAGTTGTCTATGATATCTTTTCTAGTTTTTAATGATATAACAATCTTTTAAACTTTGTATTCATTCTTTTTGAAATCATTGTTTTTGATTATCATTTGATTTTGTCACTGTATTTACTAAACTTGTGTTGATTTTGAGTTCATACTCGTCATACAGTCTCTATTGTCCCAGATCATTAGAAGTGACATTGTGGTTTTCTCCACAGAACTTTGATCATGGATAACGTTTCTGCTTTGAATCTGAACACAAGCATTTCTGGGTGGCATCCTCCGCTGTGGTACAAATTTGACGAGTGTGCTGTAGCTCCTTATGGGTTTATCTTCTACTTCTCTGTCAAAGTAATTAACTTCATTGTAGGATTCCCGAGCAACGTCCTTGTGATGTGGCAGATTTTGACAAAGAAAAGTGAAGGCTCAACGTCCGACATCTTCTTTTTTAACCTGTCCATTATAGATGCATATTTCTGCCTCATGACACCTGTAGACATGATTAACTATCTTTACCTGGATGATCAAGGCCTCTGGTACTTTCAACGATTTGCTTACGGCCTGAAAGACATGGCTCCCTTATTCCTCACCTGTATTTGCCTTGACAGGTACATCGCCGTGGTCCATCCCATTGTATTCACAGGGATTCGAGACAATTGTATCCGGATGGGTGTCTCTGTGGTGGTGTGGGGACTCATCCTACCGTACACGTTGACCAAGTGCATCCTGAATGTTCTGAGTGTGTACGAAGTGTTCAGTGGAGTCATCCTCTTTGCATTCTTCCTCATGGTTTTCTGTAACTTGTCCATCATCTGGGTTCTCAGGAAGAGTGTAGCCGGGAAAGAAGTCATGAATCCGGTCAAAAAGAAGGCCTTCAAAACGGTTATTACAGTTCTCGCCATCATCGTGGTGAATTATCTTCCTCCAGTGGCTCTAATGCCGTTTGCATCAACCTACTCATTTGTGGACTTTCGCTGTAAGATCACCGTCGCAGTGTTCTGCATCATGGACCTGAGCTGTACAGTTGAGCCTCTCCTCTATGTCTCTAAGATGAAGCGATCTGTGCTGTGTTGCTGCATAGAGAGTCGCTCAAAGAAACCCATCGACGTTAGCGTCTGAAACCCAGCAAAGAACCGCCTGAAACTTTTCAACTGTCTGCGCATCTTCTCATACGGTGTGTCCCCACTCAATTATATTCTAATTTTTTTTGTTTGTCACTTGGTAGATGCCAAAAATCATACATTAGTTATTTTGCAAACTGCTAAAGATTTAGTTCATAAATATGATTCACTTGATGTCTTGTGTACAGTCTGTGTAGTGATGCAAACCAGCTGATAATAGTTGATGTTATTTACTGCTATTGTTAACAAGCTTTTAAACTGTGTTTTCTGTAGACATCATCTGTTTACTTGATGTTTAATTGTTAATATCTCTGTCTGATTGATAAATAGACTCTGAGAATATAAAGAAACTAACACGTGCAATGATACTTCACAGTTTATTTTTTGCTGTCAGATAATCTCGTTCGTTTACTTCTCACAGATTAGATCACAGGTGCATAATTAAGAACATTACCAGTCACTAATGAAGATGTTAATTGAAATGCCTGGGGAAATAATAAATAATGAGCCAAAGTGACACAGATGGCACAGGCTAGTAATTGTTTAACTAGATGATTAATTATCATGAAAAACATTTACAGTAGGTGATCACATGACCTTCTGTTGACACAGATTGCTGGGTACAAGAATCATTTTTAAAACCAGAACAAAAAGAAAACCAAAGCATATCAACCTTATATGACCAAAAATCACATCAGAAAAGTAAATTAACGTGGGCACACCAAAGCAAATGTATTTATTTTATTAAGTAAATGTTTTACATTTTTGGAACTTTGTGCTGACTTTACTAAACCAGAACAAAACAAACAAGAAAAAAAAACAAATCGTTACATCATACACACAAAATTTTCTTTAAAAATATTTGTTTTGTTTGTTTTTAAATCAGTTTGAAAAGATAAAAATTACATATTTATTTAAAGGAAAAAACACCACCATTTTTTAATATTGTACTATGTTGTAGCATCTGGCTGGATTGCCAGAACCGGATCATATCTGATACCTGGATTGCAGAATAGCTGAGTAAATATGATAATATGTGTTGTGCCCCCCTGCCTGACTAGTTTCTGGATTCCTACATTAAAGAGGCTCCAACATCTCAGTGGGACATTTTATGGTACCTTTTGAAGCTCAACAGAGAGCTGATAAGGAGGTCTGAATTGACCTAAAGAATGTCTTTGAGACCATATGACAAACCCTTAGAGATCTTGTCTGTAAATACATTTATGCATGTTTGATGTTTGTTGGTTCCCTCTTTTATAAACTGTTTTTTTAAATGACTTGTATTCTCATGTACAATTGTGTTTCTATGACTAAGTCTAGATTACACATATAGACACATATAGAGATGTTTAGTTTGTTATTCATACATAAGAATGAATCACAACTTAATGCTTGTTTAAAACCATTCATATTGGGTATCAAACTGTTCCCCTTTCAATTTCCTCTTTATTGATAAATATGGTATGACGGTAGAACAATTCATTCTATTTATTCAATGATCTGGACTGATATTTTGCAAAGGGAACCTAGAGGCATAAATATGCAAAATTAACAGTTAAGGGGACAAAGAGAGTTCCCCTGCTCACCTCTGATTGGTCGATTCCAACTTGGATGGGCTGGCCTCCTCAAAGGATAAATACTGGCAAAAACTTTATCTCATCAGTTAAGTTGAGTCCTTTCATCATCTCTTCTACAAGTGAGCTCTTCCAGCAACCTCCTCCCCCCTGCCTTTTTTTGTTCTGTGAGTTTAAGGCCAAACTCACCTGAGTTTGTGACTAAGAATGGATTTTCAACAATCAGAAAACCAACAATTCACATCTAAAACTTTCGGAACAACTCTTCAAATGGACTGGACGCTCGATTCGCACACAGACAACCTGGTCTGTTCTTCCAGCATGAAAATGCTGCAACTGGACCTGCAAGCCATCTTCTTTCATCTGAACCTAAGACTTTCAAATGCCTTCAACTGCACAGACAGGCAAGTATCCTATATCTTAGAATATAGCTGCGTTTAAGTCGGTTAAGTAAGATGAATGTGGTTTATGCAACTCACTCTCTCTCTCTCTCTCTCTCTCTCTCTCTCTCTCTCTCTCTCTCTCTCTCTCTCTCTCTCTCTCTTTCTATTTCATGTTAAATGTTCATGTTTGTCCATTGTCTATGTCTCATGTAATCCCAGTAGAGTAGTCGAATAAATGTGATTCTATTTCATCCCTACTGACCGCCAGAGGCAGTGCTTAAGCACTGAATGATCCATCTCGCGCATGCGCAGGTCGAGTGTTTATACCAACAAAGTCACCCGTGACCCCTGATGCCTACGGAGAGTCTATAACTTCCGGTGACATCAGAGGATCTGTTCCTTTTCATCTTCTCGCTTCGCAGGTTGTTTTTTCCGCGCTAGCAAAAGACTAGGATATTGTGTTTCATTCGTTGCTGGTGGCCTTGTGGCATTGTATTGTCGGAGCAGCGAGTTGCTCGCCCTCCAAAGGCCGCAACGGAATCCACCGACAGGTGAGTTACAAACTTTTTACATAACTGCTCGTTGGTGCATTTGTTGGTGACGGCTGTGTTTTCGCTCCCTCTCCCGACATTTGTAATCTAACGTTAACAGTTACCTTTATATTATTGATTCATCTGCGATTTATTGTTGTAACACGGACGCGTTTTTGGTTGATTGTTCAGCTGCGCTCGTGTAGTTACTTCGTGCCAACTCGGTTGTGCCGGTTTATTTTGTTAAACGTCTTTTTGCGCTTTAACTGCGCTTTGTGTATTTAGTACCAACTCGGTTGTGTCGGGTTTTCGTTTAAACGTTCGGCGCTTAACTGCGCTTGTGTATTCGTGCCAACTCGGTTGTGCCAGTTTTTTGTTAATCGTTCGGCGCTTAACTGCGCTTTGTGTATTTTGCAACAACTCGGTTGTGCCAGTTTTTTGTTAATCGTTTCGGCGCTTAACTGCGCTTTGTGTATTCGTGCCAACTCGGTTGTGCCGGTTTTTGTTAATAGCGCTTACCCTTAACTGGCTTCACAACGTTTGCGGTGACGGTTGTGCTTTCGCTCCCGGCACCGGTACTGCGTTTAGTGTCTTATTTTTTCGTTGCCCTAAGCTGGTGGAGGCAGTGCTTTCGCTCCCGTTCCCAGCATATTTGTGCCTCAGGGACTAGATTGGTGGCAGTGTTCCCGCTGAAGCTAATCTTTTTTCTTTTTTGCTACATTTGTTGGTGAAGGTTGTGCTTTCGCTCCCTCTCCCGGCATCTGTACTGCATTCTGTGTCTATTTTTTCGTTGGGATAGTTTACCCTTAGCTGGTGAAGGCAGTGTTTTCGCTCCCGCTCCCAGCATAGGTGTGCCCCTGTGACTAATTGGTGGCAGCGTTTCCGCCGAGGCTACCTTTTTTTCTCAGTTGCCAGCATGGTTGGCAACCACTCCTGCTCGGCCTGTATGGCTCCTCTGCAGCTTGAGGATGGCCATGATTTATGTCCCTCATGTCTTGGCTTTGAACATTTAAAGGAGGGTCTTTCTGACGACCCCTGCATGAACTGTGGTATCATGCCTCGGGCAGTGAGGGCAGCTAGACTGGCTGAGGTGGAGCAACTGTCGGGCTCTACTTCGTCGATTGGACATTTGACCCCAGCCCAGCGACTGGTTCCAGATCAGACTGGGCAGTCTAAACGTCAGGCTGCTGAGGCCGCAGGCCCCACTCCTGCAAAAAAGGCCAAGGGACCCCGGCTTGCCTCTAAAGTGGACCAACTAACAGCGGAGCTCAATACTATGAAGTCCCTCTTCCTGGCTTTCCAGTCCGGGACTGGAGCAGAGCCGCCAGATGATTTTGTCCCTTCGGCAGCCTCCTTGGAGTCGGAGGACGATGTGCTTTCCATGGCAGCTTCAGCTGGCCAGTTTAATGAATATGAGCCAGAGGTACTTCCACAGATGGGAGCCTCCCAACCTTCTGCGGCCGGCTCCCGGTCTTCAACCCATAGCTCTACTGGTGGTGTTGAGGACTGCTCTATGGGAGCCATCATTCGTATGGCTCTTGCTCGTCTCCAGTTGGACGTCCCGCAAACTCAGCCGGCTCCGGCCAGTGCTTTTTTCAGGCGTGTCCCAGCCTCCGTCAGCTTTACTGCGCCCCCATCGGAGGAGTATTTGAGGGAGTTGCAGGCATGTTGGAGGGATTCTAAGGCCCTCTCTCATGCAACGTCCGATGGCCGGACCCTGGCAGCCATGCAGGACGCACAGAAGTTCGGATTGGACCGCATGCCAGCAGTTGAGCCGACAATAGCGGCTCTTATCATCTCACCTGATGAGGCTTTGAGGCCGGATGCTAGGTGCCCTCGTCCCCAGTGCCGGGTTACAGATGACCTGCTCTGTAAGGCCTATGATGCAGCGGCTCGCATGGGACGCATCGGTAACTCCATGTCCCACCTGATGCTCGCTTTGTCAACTTCCCTGCAGGAGACTGAGTTGGATGCCTCTGTCCACAGCTTTAGCGATGCTTCACTACAAGCATTCGCATTGATGTCTAGGGAATTGGGGCGGTTGATGTCTACTCTTGTGCAGGCTCGCCGCCAGGTATGGTTGGCACAATCTCCTCTCACTGAGGCCTGTAGGAGAACCCTCCGCAGTGTTCCGGTGGAACCAGGGGAGCTGTTTGGTTCCGCAGCTCTGGAAGCGCTTGAGCGCACGGTCCAAGCCGGACGGACTCGACAGCAGCTGTCCGGGCTTCAGAGAAGCGTTCCGCCTCCTAGCAGGCCTAGAGGTCCTCCAGCTGTCCCACAGCGCAGCTCTCGTCCACAGGCTCACCCCAGGGGCTACCTAAGGTCTCTGCGCCCACGTCCACAGCCTGCTCAGCAGCAGGCACCGACCTTTCGGGTGCCTGACCGGCTGCCCTCAGGACAACCTCAGTCCTTTCCGACCCGTCGTGCCTCTGGAACCTTTAGAGGCCGGGGACCCCGGCGCTGAAGCCCGGGGGTCGGCCGTCGGCTGTTTTTCCCAGCAGCAGCTCAGCTATTGGGCTGCCTCCACCAGGGACCCATGGGTGCTCTCAACCTTAACCCACGGGTACAAACTTCAGTTCCGACGCCGGCCCCCAGCCCATGGCCGGGTCAAGATGACCATCATAAACGACCCGGCA
This sequence comes from Paramisgurnus dabryanus, assembly GCF_030506205.2. Classification (NCBI taxonomy): domain Eukaryota; kingdom Metazoa; phylum Chordata; class Actinopteri; order Cypriniformes; family Cobitidae; genus Paramisgurnus; species Paramisgurnus dabryanus. The sequence continues at coordinate 346,161 of NC_133343.1, forward strand.
AAAGCCCAAGCCCTCACCCAGGAGTTGTCCGCCCTCCTGGACAAGGGTGCCATCGAGCCAGTAGATCCCCTATTGCACCCCGGGGGGTTCTACTCAACTTACTTTCTGGTAGCAAAGAAAGATGGCGGACTCCGTCCTATCCTCGACCTGAGGGGTCTCAACAGGTTCCTGAAGGTTCTGAGGTTCCACATGCTGACCACTGCAGAGGTTCTACGTACAATTGCCAAAGGAGAGTGGTTTACGTCAGTAGACCTGAAGGATGCCTACTTCCACATCCCTATAGCTCCACACCATCGGCAGTTTCTGCGGTTTGCCTTTCAAGGGCGCCATTTCCAGTTCCGAGTGCTCCCATTCGGTCTCTCCCTCTCCCCTCGGGTGTTCACCAGGTGTGTGACCGCAGCCCTTTCGCACTTGCAGTCGCGGGGCATGAAGATTCTCCCATATCTGGACGACTGGCTCATCTGTGCGCCATCCCAGTCTCAAGTGGCACTGGACACGTCGTGTCTTCTCTCCCATGTGGCCCGCCTGGGCCTCCGGGTGAATTTTACAAAGAGTTGCCTGGTTCCATCGCAGGGCACGCTTTTTCTCGGTATGACTCTAGATGCAATCACCATGAAGGCTCGCCCATCACCACAGCGGGTGGACGACATCCTCCACCTCCTCCTCCTGTTTCGGGAGGGCAGGCAGTTACGCTATGTGGAGTTTTTGCGCCTCCTAGGGAAGCTGACGGCTGCCGCTACCGTGATTCCTCTAGGACTGCTGTCGCTGCGTCCCCTCCAGAGGTGGTTGCACGGCTTTCATCTAGATGTCCAGTGGCACCGACACAGGAAACTCAAGGTGTCACGTCGTTGCCTTCTTGCTCTGGCCCCATGGAGAGTAAGGTCATTTCTCCTGCAGGGCATGCCCTTGGGTTCCATTGCATCTTGTCGGGAAATCCTCACAACAGATGCTTCTCTCTCGGGGTGGGGTGCTGTGTGGCAGAATCGAACAACTCAGGGGCTGTGGTCTGTCCGGGAGCGCTCACAGCACATCAATGTTCTGGAACTGCGGGCTGTGCACAGGGCATTGCAGGCCTTTCTTCCCTTCCTGGGAGGCCGGCATGTGCTTGTGCGATCAGACAATGTCTCAACTGTGTCTCACATAAACCACCAAGGAGGCACCAGGTCTGCACCGCTGCTGCAGGCGTCCCAGGACCTCCTGCTGTGGGCAGGGCCACACCTGGCCAGCCTGAGGGCGATGTATTTGCCTGGGGAGCAGAATCAGGCGGCAGACTTACTCTCCCGTTGCAAGCCTCCGCCGGGAGAGTGGCGGCTTCATCCGGATGTGGTCCTCAGCATCTGGGACATCTTCGGCAGGGCAGGGGTGGATCTCTTTGCCTCAGAGGAATCGACCCATTGCCCCCTCTGGTTCTCCTGGACGGAGAAGAGCAGCCCTCTGGGCCAGGATGCTCTCGCACACGATTGGCCAGAGGGTCTCCTCTATGCTTTTCCACCAATCCCTCTGATTCTTCCAACACTGCAGAGAGTCCTCCAGCAGGGTCACAGGCTACTGTTGGTAGCCCCCTTCTGGCCGGGAAGAACATGGTTTCCACTGTTGTACAGTCTCTGCAACGGTTCACCGTGGCGCCTCCCAGACAGGAGGGATCTCCTGTCTCAGTTACAGGGCCGAATCTGGCATCCCGATCCTCATCGCCTGCAGCTGTGGGTCTGGTCACTGCAGGGCCCGACCCGCTGCTGACTGAGTGTTCAGATGGCATCTGCAATACCATATTGAATGCAAGGGCGCCTTCTACCCGGGCGCAGTATGAGAACAGGTGGCAGCTGTTTACTACATGGTGCTCAGACAGGGATGTGGACCCTGTGCACTGTTCAGTTCCAAAGATTCTAGAGTTCCTCCAGTCACTCTTGGATGGCGGCCGGTCCCCGGCTACCTTGAGGGTATATGTGGCAGCTATTTCCTCTCGACATGCTCGGGTGGACAACGACACTGTGGGGTGTCACAGATTGGTGTCTCTTTTTCTGAAGGGTGCATGGCGGTTACGCCCCCCACGAGCACAGCGCGCCCCAGCCTGGGATCTGCACCTGGTGCTCGATTCTCTATGCTCACCTCCCTTTGAACCCCTGGCTCAGGCAGAGCTGAAGTGGGTCTCTATTAAGACTGCCTTTCTCCTTGCTATCACGTCAGCGAAGCGTGTTGGGGAACTTCATGCGCTCTCTGTGAGTAACTCATGTTTGCGGTGGAACTCCGATGGCTCAGGGGTTACCCTGTGGCCGAATACAGCTTTTCTTCCGAAGGTTTTGTCTTCATCCAACCTTAACCAACCTATCCACCTGGCGCAATTTACTCCCCCAGAAGGGGAGGATAGATTACAGCGGCTGTGTCCCGTACGTGCTCTCAAAACCTACGTGGTCGCGACTGCGAGTATAAGGCAGTCAGACCAGCTCTTCCTCTGCTATGGTGGTCCTAGAAGGGGCTGTGCTCTCTCCAAACAGCGGTTGTCTCATTGGGTGGTGGATGTAATCACCCAGGCATATAAACGAGGTGGTCACCCCCTGCCATCCGGGGTGAGGTGCCACTCTACCAGGGCGGTCTCAACTTCATGGGCGGCCCTGCGCGGCGTGCCCCTGGAGCGCATCTGTGAGGCGGCATCATGGGCATCCCCAAGTACCTTCTCCAGGTTCTACCGGGTGAATGTCGCCACCCCCCATCCACTGGAGGTGGTCCTGTTGCCGGACTCTGTGCTCTCCTCTCAATAAGGTATGTGCTAAATTCCTCGTGACTTTTTTGGTATATGTCATCCAGTGCTTAAGCACCGCCTCTGGCGGTCAGTAGGGATGAAATAGAACGAGAGTTACGTATGTAACTACGGTTCTATGAATCCCGGATGACCGCCAGAGCGTTCTGTCACTCAGAATCACTGTGTACTCGCGAGAAGATTCTGTAGGAACAGATCCTCTGATGTCACCGGAAGTTATAGACTCTCCGTAGGCATCAGGGGTCACGGGTGACTTTGTTGGTATAAACACTCGACCTGCGCATGCGCGAGATGGATCATTCAGTGCTTAAGCACCGCCTCTGGCGGTCATCCGGGATTCATAGAACCGTAGTTACATACGTAACTCTCGTTGTTTATCCATGGATGCCTTCTGAGTTCTGATTAAATTTAAAGTCACTAAAACTTTCGATCAATGCTACCTCACGCTCCAGGTTTCAACAGAATTGATGTACAATTTTAGATATATATTCACTGGCAAATTAATCAATTAATTGTTACGATTCATTCTGTTAAAACCTACAAAATATATATAGCTAATGACGATTAACTGTATGCATTTGCATTTGAGCTAAATCAACAATTCCCGGAATTGGAATAGTGATAAACAATAATTTCCCTTAACAGGGTGGTGGAGAAAATATCAACATTAATAATTGTAATTATTAATGAATAACTTATCATTATCAAAATGATGATTGGTTGTTTAAACAACACTATTCCGTAACCCCTCTATTTGCTACAATGTTCTTACCTCAACTTAGATTAATTAATACATACCTATCTTTTTCAGTGTGTGCACTTATTGGATAGAACAGAAAACCTTAAAAAAGTTTCACAGGTCACAAATTTTGTCCAAACTTCACGAAACTCGACATACACTATCCTTGGACCAAGCCTCACAAAAGTTACTAGAAGGATTTTTGATTTTTGGAAGCATTTGCCCGTCACAGCCCAAACTAAATGTGCGTCGACGCCGCCAAAACAGGAAGTAGTTTATATCTCAGGAACACTTTCACGTATTGAAACCAAACTTTGTACATGAATTTTGGTCTCCAATGTGAGGATGCACAACATCAAAAGAAAAAAACATTTTCTAAAATTGTATGCTGCCAAACAGGAAGTAGTTTATATCCCAGGAACGCTTTAATGTATTGAAACCAAACTTTGTACATGAACTTGGGTCTCCAATGTGAGGAGGCACAAACTAAATCTGCGGCACACTTTTTCAGGTCCTCCGGAAATGCATTTTCTAGTTCTTTTTACAGCACGTCGTGAATGTGTTAGCATTTAGCCTAGCCCCATTCAGTCCTTGGGATTCAAACAGGAATGAATTTAGAAGCAACCTAACACTTCCATATTTTCCCTATTTAAAGACGGTTACATGAGTAGTAAAACTAGGAAGAATGGTGGTACAATACAAAACGTGGCGATTTTTTGCTCAGATCTGATTTTTTCTTTGACTGTTCACACTATGTGGCTAAAATCAGACCGCTGTGTGAACTGTTCGTGATCCTGAACTGCATCGCATGCGCAAAAGAACAATACTACTTCACACGCAGCAAGCGGTAAAACGGAAATTAACGTGCACTACCGAGCGGGTGTTGTGGACTTCATACAGAGCTTCGCAGACTGGCCAGTTGACGCGTTTTATTTCAGTTCCGTGGGAGCGAACGATACAAGCCGAGGCAGTCTGCTCCCGGGTCACGTGCAGGTCCGTCATCTGGACAAGCTTCAGGAAAGTCAAACACACTTATTTGCGTGTAAGGGGCTTTCATGTATAAGGCGATGTGCAACAGAAGCTTAATATTTAATGTCTTGAATGTTTTTAAGTAGTTTTGCAAACATGCCGTTGGTGCATATTTCCACAAGTGTGACACACTTCAATCTAGAATGACATAAAAGTCGCATGAATTCCGATATGACTGTTCAGACTGAGGTCGCATTGCAAAACATCCGACCTGTATCTGATTTAGAACCACATATGGAAGTGGCTCAAATCAGAATCGAAAAGATCAGATTCCATGTGGTTTGTGCTGTTCACACGGTCATACAAAGAGACAGACATGGGTCACATTTTGATGACAGTGTGACCGTATTCTTAGTCACTTCGACCTCGGGTGCAGTAACATCAACTGACTACTCCCCCTTTTGCTTAAACTTGCATCAATATTACTTCGCCCGAGGTCAAGGGAACCTGAGTCCAATTTTAGCCGCCTTTACACAGGGCCGCATTATCCATAGATGGGATTGAGTGAGTGTCCTGGCAATAGGGGGGCACAGACAACTCCAGACCATGAATCATTTTTTTTCAATCATTTTAATTACAGAACCGTCAGAAAATTATGGTGTATGATGTTGACGGTCACTCATTGTGTTACAAATCAGATCCGAGGACTGGTTTGTGACAATGGATTTAAAGGATGCCTATTTATTTTTCCTGCTCACAGAAGGTTTGCCCTTGGGAGCGTGGCAAACAATATCGGGTCCTTTCCTTCGGCCTAGCTCTATCCCCTCACGCATTTATAAAATCTAAGACACCTAGATTTGACTGAAAGACTGAAAGAAAAGTATGTTAGTCTTAACACAGGTGATCGCATTTTCAGGGTAATATGGAACAATTGTCTACTGCTCATGTCACATTCCATTTTCACAGAAGTGAACAAGATGAAGCTGGGTCAATCGTACACCAAGTGGTGGCTCAAAACCAGGGGCCTCATTTATCAAGCGCGCGTACTAACAGAAGTGTGCGTAAAGTGTGCGTAGGATCAGTTTTACATAAAGTGTGGAATTTATCAAATTGCACTTATACGTAGAAATGTGTGTAAATATACGCACACCTCGGAGTATGCGTACGCAGAGCATCTAGTTGTATAATAGTGATACTACACAGGACCGTCCATCCCTAGCGTTAAAAGAACACTACTGTCTATTTATTATCCACCCCCAGGTGTTAAAAATGATTACTGTTAATAAAGTAACTGCAAATCAGTGTTGAAGTTAATTAATGAAATTATCGTCTAACCCTATATAAGAAAGCTCCGTCAAATGCTTGACACAGTGCAATGGCTTATCTTGCATTATTGGAAGACTTGGCAAATCATCCATTCCGCCGGGAGCGTGTTTTCAAAGATCGCGCCGAGGATGCTCGTTATGCGGCTGTCCAAGGAAAGTTCTGTCATTGTCTTTCCTCCTCCAGTTGGACTGATTTCCCGTCGGTGTGCTGTGACGCGTTTCTTTATTTTGGCTGATAATTTAATGTCAAACCACTTTTTTATTTCTAGAAGTGTTTTCATACCCAATGGAATTAAACTCACTGGTAACATGTTCCCATGCAGATTTGTTTTCTTTTGTTAGTCATTCCTCCTGCACTAAGTAAACCAAACAGGATGTGTTATTAGGATTTAACCTCATCCACCAGTAACTCAATTTCTGTGTCTGTAAAATTCCTCTTTTACGCTCTCTTTGCCATTATTGCGATGAGGGAAAAAGCACAACCACGTGACTTATAAGGGGAGGTGTTGTCACCATATATGGTTCATTGAAGGCGTTTCGGAATGCAAATGACCATGAACGTGCACGAGCATGGTGCTTAAGAACACATGGGATTTATCATCAAGGATTACTTACTGATGTGTGTACGAACCACGTTCGCACGTTTGACAAATCCCGATTTTTTTTTGTACTTACGCACATACTAAATTTCATTCGTAGGTAAAAATATAGAACATTTTCTACGCAATGTTGATAAATGAGGCCCCTGGGGTCTGTCTCAAGGCCCAAGGTTAGGTGTGGTATGTCGCCACAGGGTACATAGGGTCAAAATCTACATGGAGCAGACGTTCTGTTGAGGCATGCGCTGAGCTCTGGGGAATGGAAACTCCACCCAGACGCGGTGAAACAAATCTGTTGTAGGTTCGGTCATGCAAAAGCTGGCTGTTTGCGACTACATTTACATTACTTTTACATTTAGTCATTTAGCAGATGCTTTTGTCCAAAGCGACTTACAATTGAGGTAACAATACAAGCAATTTGAGCAACACAAGAACAGCAATTCATAAGTGCACTAGAACTAATCTCATCAAGTCTAACACAGTATACATAGCCAAGAGTAAGTTTTTTTTTTTTGACAGAGAATGTAAAGATAAGGTTAGAAGGTTAGCAAATGAGGTGTTGGCGGAAGAGATGGGCTTTTAGTCGATTCTTAAAAACTGCTACAGAGTCAGCAGATCTTGTCGCAACCGGTAGTTCATTCCATGAACAGAACCAGAGAAGATACGTGATAGTGATTTTTTCACTTTTTTTGGGGACGGCACCACTAGCTGTTGCTCTGTGCCAGAGGGCAGGGATCTAAAAGTAAACAAGTCTGTATAAGTAATAGCAGGTAAGGGGGCGCTGACCCAGTGGTGGTTTTGAAGGCCAGGAGCAGAGCTTTGAATTTGATGCAAGCTGCTATAGGAAGCCAGTGTAAACTGACAAAGAGAGAAGTGATGTTTATCCTCTTTGGCTCATTGAAGACCACTCTTGCCACAACATTTTGGATCATCTGTAAGGGTTTGGTTGTGCTGACTGGGAGTCCGGCCAAGAGCCTGGACTAGGACGTGTAGCATTGTCAGATAGGAAAGGTCTAATTTTCCTAATTTTGTAGAGGATGAATCTACAAGAGCAGGTGGTGCTGGCAACATGCTCTTTGAAACTCAATGACCATTCCCAGGTTTCTGGCTGTTCTGGGAGGCTTAATGGTCAAAGAACGTGACCAGTGGGGGATCATGTGCAGTGACTGGGGGATAAGTCAAGATCAAGAGTGAGGAGGAAATAATCAGAGGTGTGTATTAGGGTGACCCGGGCGTGTTGAGTGGAACAGCAGCGTGTAGATAAGATCTAAAAGATTACCAGACCTGTGGGTTGGCAAAGTAGTGACTCGCTTGAGGTCTAGCGATGCAGTCAGGGTGTTAAAGGTGACTGCCTGTGATTTCTCAAGGTATATGTTGAAGTCACCAAGTACAACTAAATGAGTATCATCCTCTGGGTAGGAAGACAGAAGTACATTTATCTCATCCAAGAAATGACCAAGCTGACCTGGTGTGCGATAGATAACAAAAAAATGGATTTTAGTAGGGTGGATGATAGTAACACCATGCAACTTAAAAGAGCTGTTGTTGTCATTGTTCTGCCCTCTTGTCCTTGTTCTACTCTAGTTTTGAGGCAGGATCATGACAGGCCCATGTTTTGTGTGCTAGTACATGGCCTTTTGTTTGGGCTGTGTGCTTGCATGTCTAGTCTCCTGACCCCACCCCTCATCGCCTCATTAATCACCTTGTTATTGTTTGATTCATGTCACCTGTTCCCCTCTTGATTTGCTCCCCTATTTAATGCCCTTGTGTTTGCTGTCCTGTGCTCGATCGTCTGGTTATCTGGAGTCTTTGTTTCCATGTGAGTCTTTGTATGAAGTCAAATCAAGTATAGTTAGTTTATTCAAGTCTGTTTTGTCTAGTTTAATGTTAGCCTGAAAGTCTGTCTGTTCATTGCCTTGTTTACCCCTTGTGGGTTTGTTTTCGTTTTTTTGTTCAATAAATCTGTTAAGTGTTCACCTGAGTCTGCAATTGGGTTCTGTCTTCCTACAACCCTGACAGAACGATCGAGCTGACAAAGAACCCAGCAGACCAGCATGGACACATTCCCGACGGGCCCACCAGGCCCATGTGTTATTCGGTCTCCGCCAGGGGGAGGCCGATGTCAAAGACTTTACATTAAATTATTTGAAGGCAAAGCCCCTCAAGCCCAGTGAACAAAGGATGCTGAGACCCCTCCTTTGAGACATGATTAATTACCTGATTAATCGTGAGCCCAGGGGTCCAACTGGTACTGTCCGGTCTGTCCTGCTTACCACTATCCCGGAGGATTGCGTTATAGCGGTTACATCGCTAGAGGATCCTGCAACGTCCATCTCGACTCCCGGAACCCTGCCCCACCAGTATGCCTTCCCTGGAAAGGTCCCCTTCCACTGTCTCTATGTCCTCCCTGAACTCTCTTCCCTATCCAGTCAACCCTGGACTTCCCCTGCCTGCCTCATTTCCAACTCCTCATCTGCCCTGGAACCCTGCCTTGTTCCCTTCCGTTCCCCCCATCCTTTCTGGTCCTACCCTACCACAGCTTGTCTCTCCTAAACCCCACAAGCATGCCCGGACTCCTCGCCCCAAGCCCCCAACTTTACCTCCTGGACCTAAGACCCCTTCCTCGCCCAGTCCCACCCTGCCTGGACCACCCCCTATGAACTCTGTTCCCCCTCCCCCCTCCCTTGGTTGTTGTTTTTATTATGTCACCCCAACCCTGTCGTTGTTTATTCCTGTTTACCCTTGTTATTATTTGTCATGTTCTGTTGGTTTGTGTCTGTGTTTCAGTCTGTCATGTCCCGTGTTAAGTGTTCCCCTGAGGTGCGTCTGGAAGCCGCTCCTTAAGAGGGAGTTCTGTCATGGTTCTGTCTTCCTACAATCCTGACATGTTGTCACATGAGGATGTGAGCTTTTGGAATATCCAGTCATTTGGAATTAGCACACCGGTCCCTCCACCCCTTTCTGTTGTGTGAGGACTGTGGGAGAAGGTGTTAGAGTCCTCTTGTTTGATCCAGGTCTCAGTAAGTGCTAGAAAAGAAAGATCAGCATGTAAAGCAATAGCTGTAATGAAATCAGCTTTGTTTACAGCAAACTGTCAGATCCATAAGCCAATGGGAAAAGTCAGTGAGGCGGTGGTGGATTGTTAGAGAATGCAGAGAATATTAGCACTGTGTCGGTGGCAACGTGATCCAACTGAATTACTAGTTGTAGTGACAGTATAGTTTTGAAAACACATAGTAAAATAGAAGAATAGGAAATGTACAAGAAAGGAAAAAGATCAAGATAAATATAAAACAAAAAAGTTAGTACAAAATGTGCTATACTGAAGTGCTCTGTTGGTGTCCCTGCCCCACAAATTTGAATTCAGCATGTGAGACAAAGTAAACAATACAGCATTTCTCATCAATGAGACCACACTAAAACTTAACAAGACTATAAGCAAATCCACTTTCACATTTCTGTAGACTCCTTTTGATAACTGCTTCACCTAAGGAAACTAAGGAGAACTCACATGTACTCTTTGGTTTTCTCTCACTCACCTGCCCGGGCTGGATGTCATGGTACAGGAATGACATGAGGGCCTCCTGTTTTTTTCCCCAATCTCTCTGCTCCCAGGAGATCTGGAGAGGGTCCATCAGCAGAAGATGCACCAAAGTCTCTACTTAGTCTCACTTAACTCTTTCACCGCCAGCGTTTTTAAAAAAAGTTGCCAGCCAGCGCCATTGTTTTTCATGATTTTCACCAAAGTTTAATGCCTTCCAGAAAATGTTCTTCTTTAAATATATAAACATACAATATACCAAAAGAAAGAACAGACCCTCTGCTTTCAAACAAAAAAAAAACGTTTCATCCTACCTTTAGTGGTTCTTTTGCAATCAGCTTTTGAATATGGGTAGGTTTTCGCAAAAACACCATATTTTGAGCAAAAAGCAGAGATAATTCCATTTTTATGACGGACTTTTCATAGAGATCCCATTCAGAACGATCTTTAAAACAGACACGGACATGCAGCCGCTTGCCATAGGGCAATACTTCCGGTTTTAAAAAGTTGCGGATAATAGCGGTATTGCGGAAAGACGGAAAATCTCGTCATTGGCGGGGAAGCGTTTTCTCTTAATTGACGAGATATCTCGTCAATGGCGGGGAAAGAGTTAAGGAGACTAACAAGAACTTACATGTCCTCTTTGGTAGTCTCTAAATCACCTGCTCTGGCTGGATGCCATGGTACAGGAATGCCTGAATGCAATCGCTCTGCTCCCAGGAATTCTGGAGAGGGTCCGTCAGCAAAAGGTACAGAGTATGGTTTTTGAACCTGGTTTCCCTTCTAGACAGCTTCCCATTTCAGGTGCTGATCAGGAGGGATTTGTGGTCTCAGGCAAGGAGCAGTGTGTTTCACCCCTGCCTAGACCCAATAATAATAATAATAAACTTTATTTTATATAGCACCTTTAAAGTTGCATCTCAAAGCGCTTTACAGAATCATAAAAATACATTATAAAATACACATACATCAAATTTAAGAACATATAAAATAAGATGCATACAAAGGGAATAAAATTACTTATAAGCTAACCTAAAAAGTACTTAGAGAGTCGGCCTGTCGAATCTCAATGGGAAGAGAATTCCAGAGCCTGGAAGCAAACGAATAAAATACCCGGTCACCCATAGAATGTAAGCGCATTGAAGGAACTATTAAAAAGTCAGAGACAGAGGATCGAAGATTGCGTCTTGGAGCATATGCAGTTAAAAGTTCAGACAAATAATGTGGCGCTAAACCATTCAAGGCCTTGTAGGTGAGCATGAAGATTTTAAAATCAACACGATACCTAACTGGGAGCCAGTGCAAGGACTCCAGAATAGGAGTAATGTGCTCACCTTGCCTAGTTTTTGTCAGGATTCTGGCTGCAGAGTTTTGGACATACTGTAATTTGTTTAGGGTAGATTTAGAAACCCCAGCAAGCAGAGCATTACAGTAGTCGATACAAGAAAAGACAAATGAGTTTATCAATTTTTCAGCCACAGAGAATGATAACATGGGGCGCAATCGTGCAATATTTCTAAGATGAAAAAAGATTGAGTTTGAGTATAGAGGAATGAGTTTGTAAGTCTGGACATAGCAGTTATTTTCATGCTTTGGTTTCAGCCAGTAAAGGTTTCCCGGCCATCAGACTTTGCGTAAATGGAGAGTTGAGTTTATCTAATTTGCTTATGAAGCCTTTTCCTTTAACCATCAGAGTGCATTGAACTAGAGGTATGGCAGGATCTTAATCCCTTGGAGCAGGTGCCCTGATTCAGGATCTCTGGTGATGCGGCAGGTTGGTCCTCACAACTTACTTTTGTACAGTTTTATGAGTTGGATCTCATTTCTACTAGAGAATTTTGGGTGCTGAGGTCTTAGTTGTACTTTATACACAAAGACAGGCACTCGTTGTCTGGCAGATTGGGTATAGCGTTCCCATAGCATCACTATGGCGACATAGCGCAAGTTCCCTCGAAAGGGAATGTCTCAGGTTACCTATGTAACCCATGTTTCCTGAGAAGAGAACTAGATGCTGTGTTTCCCTTGCCATACTTCCTGCATCCGTGTTACATCTTTGTAGGGTGGTGCCAAATCCTGACAAATGGTAGCTGCATACAGCCTCCAATGACTGAATCCAAAGGTCCTGTTGAATTAACATCTACCTCCAAGACAACCACCCCACTGTGCAGAGACAGAATGGTCACACCTACACTTGTTTCTTGTCTCCCTCTCTCCTCATTCTCTCAGCTCAGAGCCCCTTAAGTCTCACTTCTCACTTGTAAACTGTCTTTGAAATACTACATTCTGGTCCTGGAGGGCCAGTGTCTTGCAGAGTTTAGCTCCAACCATAATTAAACACATCTATAGGAGCCAATTAAGGTCTTACTAGGCATAACTAGGCACCATTTTAGGCAGGTGTGCTGAGGCAAGTTGGAGCTTAAAGGAATAGTCTACTCATTTTCAATATTAAACTATGTTATTACCCTAACTAAGAAGAGTTGATACATCCCTCTATCATCTTAGTGCGTGCACATAAGCGCTGGGGCGCGCTGCGATACTTCAATAGCATTTAGCTTAACCCCATTCATTCAATGGTATCAAACAGAGATAAAGTTAGAAGTGACCAAACACATCAACGTTTTTCCTATTTAAGACAAGTATTTATACGAGCAAGTTTGGTGGCACAAAATAAAACATAGCGCTTTTTAGACATTGCAGACATTGTAAGTCTCTATAAATACTGTTTATTGTGGTCAAAACAATAGCAAAATAAATAGTTCTGTATTATTAAATTGCATGTTGTATGTTTGGTGCGAAATGGGTATGGTGGGGGCCCAACCTCCTATTCTTTCATAGGGCCCAAAATTGCTAGCGGCACTCCTGCAAAGGACACTGCCACTCCAGCTGCGCTCTCCAACATTTTAGTTATCTATCGCCCCCCCAGGTCAACTTGGACACTTCTTGGAGGAGTTGGATGTACTGTCTTCATTCCCAGAGGACAGTACTCCTTTAGTAGTACTTGCTGACTTCAACATCCACCTGGTGAAACCACAGGCAGCTGACTTCAACACCATGACTGCGTCGTTTGACCTCGAACGAGTGCCTACTTCACCAACACACAGGTCTGGTAATCTTTTAGATCTTATCTACACACGCTGCTGTTCCACTTACCACACCCAGGTCACCCCACTACACACATCTGATCACTTCCTCCTCACTCTTGACCTCAACCTAACTCCCCCAGTCACTGCACACGATCCCCCATTGGTCTCTCCCTCCCGCTTATCCTCTGTGGTCTCTTCCATTCTCCCCCCTCCCAACCAACTCTATCTGTTAGATAATAACAATGCCACCGACACACTATGTTCCACTCTTACATCCTGCTAAGACAGTTTATGCCCTCTGATGTCTGGATACACCATCTGCTCCTTGGCTACCTGAGGTTCTCCTCTGCTAAGACCCAATACTATCATTCAAAAATCAACAGCTCACCTGACTCTTGCACTCTCTTCAAGACCTTCTCTACTCTTCTTTGTCCGCTTGCCCCCCCCCACCTTCATCTGACTTAACGGCTGATGATTTTGCTTCCTTCTTTGTGAAGAAAACAAATACTATCAGTAGTCAGTTCTCTGAGCCACCGCTTCTTAGGCATGATCGCTTCCCTCTTTCTTTCTTCTGTCTGAAGCGGATGTTTCCAAGGTCTTTGCTTCTAACCATCTGACTACCTGCCCGCTAGATCCCATACCCACTCATCTCCTTCAGGCCATCTCTCCATCAGTAATCCCTGTTCTCACCCACATTATCAATTTATTTCTTTCCACTGGTCCCTTCCCCGTAGCATTTAAAGAGGCTCGGATAACCCCGCTGCTGAAGAAACCCACACTGTCCTGCTATTCTAGAAAACTACAGACCCATTTCTCCTCTTCCCTTCATTGCCAAGACTCTTGAACGCATGGTGTTTGACCAGCTCTCCTCTTTCTTCACACAAAATAACCTCCTGGATACCAATCAGTCTGGTTTCAAAAGTAGTCACTCCACTGAGGCTGCGCTGCTCTCAGTCATTGAAGCCCTGAGGCAAGCAAGGGCAGCCTCCAAATCATCTGTGCTGATCTTACTAGATCTATCCACCGTTTTTGACACGGTCAATCACCACATCTTCCTGTCGACCCTCAAGGCTATGGGTGTCTCTGACACAGTGATTCTATGGTTCAAGTCGTACTTCTCAGGCAGGTCATTCAGGGCATCCTGGAGAGGTGACGTCTCCAAACCCCAACGTCTCAATACCGGGGTGCAAAGAGGGCGCACATCACTCCTCTCTTTGTCAAGTTACACTGGCTTCCCATAGCAGCTCGCGTCAAATTTAAAGCTCTGCTCCTGGGGCCTCATTTATCAACAGTGCGTAGAAAATGTTCTATATTTGTACCTATGAATGAAATTTAGAATGTGCCTAAGTACAAAAAAATCGGGATTTATCAAACGTGCGCACGGGGTTCGTACGCACATCAGTAAGTAATCCTTGATGATAAATCCCATGTGTTCTTAAGCACCATGCTCGTGCACGTTCATGGTCATTTGCATTCCCAAACGCCTCCAATGAACTATATATGGTGACAACACCTCCCATTATAAGTCACGTGGTTGTGCTTTTTCCCTCATCGCAATAATGGCAAAGAGAGCGAAAAAGAGGAACTTTACAGACACAGAAATTGAGTTACTGGTGGATGAGGTTAATAACACATCTGTTTGGTTCACTTAGTACGGGAGGAATGACTAACAAAAGAAAACAAATCTGCATGGGAACACGTTACCATCGAGTTTAATTCCGTTGGGTATGACAACACTTCTAGAAATAAAAAAGTGGTTTGACATTAAATGATCAGCCAAAAAAAAAAAAAACCGCGTCACAGCACACCGACGTGAAATCAGTGCAACTGTAGGAGGACAGACAACGACAGAACTTGGACAGCCGCATAACCAGCACCATCGGCGCGATCTTTGATAACGCGCTCCCAGCGGAATGGATTATTTGCCAAGTCTTTCAATAATGCAAGATAAGCCATTGCACTGTGTCAAGCATTTGACGGAGCTTTCTTACATAGGGTTAGACACTAATTTCATTAATTAACTTCAACACTGATTTGCAGTTACTTTATTAACAGTAATCATTTTTTACACATGGGGGTGGATAATAAATAGACAAAGTTTTCTTTTAACGCTGGGGATGGACGGTCCTGTGTAGTATCGCTATTCTACCACTAGATGCTCTGTGTACGCATACTCCGAGGTGTGCGTATATTTACACACATTTCTACGTATAAGTGCAATTTGATAAATTCCACACTTTGCGTAAAACTGTTCCTACCCACACTTTACGCAAACTTCTGTTCGTAGGCACGCTTGATAAATGAGGCCCCAGGCCTCTAAAACCACCACTAGGTCAGCACCCCCTTACCTTCGCTTACTTATACAGCCTTATGTACCCTCTCGAACCCTGCACTTTATCACCAAGCGATGGCTTGTGGTGCCATCTCAGAAAGGGAAAAAAACTTTATTGCGTACCTTCTCTGGAGCTGTTCCACAACTGTGGAATGATCTGCCAGTCGCGACACGATCTGCTGACCCTGTAGCTGTCTTTAAGAATTGGTTAAAAACCCTTCTCTTCCGCCATTTTTACCTGACTTCCTAATATAAGACTTACTATCTTTTTCTTTTCCTTTTTCCTGATCTCTATCTATACATTCTTAAAAAAAAAACTAACCCATGGCTATGTATACTGTGTTAGACTTGATGAGACTATTTTCCAGTGAACTTATGTATTGCTGTTCTTGTGTTGCTATAATTGCTTCTATTGTTTACCTCATTTGTAAGTCGCTTTGTACAAAAGCGTCTGTGAAATGACTTAATGTAATGTAAATATAATACAACGCAGTGTTTGATTCCCTTCTCAGAGAACAAGGGTTATATACGTAACCCGAGACGTTTGTATGCAGAATCTGCCTTTTTTTTGTCTACGCACCTTTTAAGAATGAATTCTATGGGATGTTTTATACATGAGGTCCCTGGTGTCTGAAAGGGAGCTGTTTTCCCTCATAATACTTGATGTCATTGACAAAAGTTGACCAAGCACTGCGAGACAGACCATGTGTCTGCATAAATGTAGCAGCTACCATAGCACCTCTGTGCACTTCGAAATTGAGGTTGGTTGCAATTTGCAATCTCACCACTAGATGCCGCTGAAAAACCCACATTACACTTTTAAAACCTGGATTAAAACCTTATTTTTGCCCTCCTATAAGATCATTACCTTATCACACTGTGACATGGATCGTTTAAACTCGGGTACGACAAGCATGTAGACTGTACGATGATGACAGGGAAGCTTCGGCAGCTGCGTCACACGTTAGCGCAAGTCACCAGCATGCACTTGTGGTAAACAAATATTAGTATGCAGGTCGTAGCAGCAAACACACTGTGCAGTGATTATGCTGAATTTCTGACATTGTCAGAGAACTATCGTAGGCTATCTTTCGATGCAAGACCGGGAAAACAGCCATCTTTGAACCTCTCTCACTGTACGACATAGGACCACCGATAAAGAGCCGACACTTGGTCAGGTGGAGCCGGGGATTGAACCATCAACCTTCCACTGAACCACTGCCACCCCGCAGTGCTTTCTTTTTGCTTTCTAAGCATCCTTTTCAAAAATCAAGTTTCATTCATTCACTGCCAGTTTATTTTTTCATAATTTTCATTTATTCTTTACACGTTTATGTTTGCCATTCTGGCGCAAACCTCTTGTGTGGGTGGGACTTAATTTAGCATCTGCTTCATTCACATCATTTCAAACAAGATAAAATAAATATTACGATTCTCAAAATTAAAACTATTCTCTAAATATTATGTCTTTAATCTCGTATTGCTAGGACTTTATTTTTGTAACTTGGTCTTCATTCTCTAAATAACATGACTTTTTCCTGTAATGTTGACGTTATTTTTTAAATATTAAGACTTTATTCTAGTTATTTTATTTAGTTTGTACTTTTTCGTGATAAACTGTAAATTAAATGTTGCAATATAGTGACTTTAATCTCGTGATTTTATCTTTTATTTTAGCTTGGCCTTAATCCTCTTTTTAATAAATGTAGATATGTTATTTGCGTTAATCTGTTTTCTGGCATTAAGGATTTCAAATTTGCACGCATGAACACATTGGCAGTTCTAATAAATAAATATGTATTGCTTGAAGTTACATTTACAAATGTGGAGACTCATCACAAAAGTAGCTACGTTAAGAAGCTATTTGCTTCATTTCCTAGTGGCAGAGAGTGGGATGTGTGTTTTTGCAAGATGTTACAGTAGATTTACTCATTTTGTCCTTGCATCACCTGTTTACGTGGATCTTTGTTCTCAACCTTATGGAACTGAATTGATTGGTTTTGACCAAAATGTCCCGCCTCTGTCTCCCATGAGAAAAGCTTTTTCTTAGAGAGCGTGAGATGGGCGACGGTCAGACACTGGTAGGAACCAACATCCATTCGTTCTCCAAACCTCCTCGTCTTCTGCAGGGTTGTGGCAGAGACCGACAGTCGCACAAATTTATAGCACAAGACCCCCTTGCTGACTAAGATCACAGATAGTTGGTAAGTTGTCTATGATATCTTTTCTAGTTTTTAATGATATAACAATCTTTTAAACTTTGTATTCATTCTTTTTGAAATCATTGTTTTTGATTATCATTTGATTTTGTCACTGTATTTAATGAACTTGTGTTGATTTTGAGTTCATACTCGTCATACAGTCTCTATTGTCCCAGATCATTAGAAGTGACATTGTGGTTTTCTCCACAGAACTTTGATCATGGATAACGTTTCTGCTTTGAATCTGAACACAAGCATTTCTGGGTGGCATCCTCCGCTGTGGTACCAGTTTGACGAGTGTGCTGTAACCCCTTATGGGTTTATCTTCTACTTCTCTGTCAAAGTATTTAACCTCATTGTAGGATTCCCGAGCAACGTCCTTGTGATATGGCAGATTTTGACACAGAAAAGTGAAGGCTCAACATCCAACATCTTCTTTTTTAACCTGTCCATTATAGATGCATATTTCTGCCTCATGACGCCTGTAGACATGATTAACCGTCTTTACCTGGATGATCAAAGCCTCTGGTACTTTCAACGATTTGCTTACGGCCTGAAAGACATGGCTCCCTTATTCCTCACCTGTATTTGCCTTGACAGGTACATCGCCGTGGTCCATCCCATTGTATTCACAGGGATTCGAGACAATCGTATCCGAATGGGTGTCTCTGTGGTGGTGTGGGGACTCATCCTACCGTACACGTTGACCAAGTGCATCCTGAATGTTCTGAGTGTGTACGAAGTGTTCAGTGGAGTCATCCTCTTTGCATTCTTCCTCATGGTTTTCTGTAACTTGTCCATCATCTGGGTTCTCAGGAAGAGTGTAGCCGGGAAAGAAGTCATGAATCCGGTCAAAAAGAAGGCCTTCAAAACGGTTATTACAGTTCTCGCCATCATCGTGGTGAACTATCTTCCTCCAGTGGCTCTAATGCCGTTTGCATCAACCTACTCATTTGTGGACTTTCACTGTAAGATCACCGTCGCAGTGTTCGGCATCATGGACCTGAGCTGTACAGTTGAGCCTCTCCTCTATGTCTCTAAGATGAAGCGATCTGTGCTGTGTTGCTGCCTAGAGAGTCGCTCAAAGAAACCCATCGACGTTAGCGTCTGAAACCCAGCAAAGAACCGCCTGAAACTTTTCTTATGTCTGTACATCTTCTCATACGGTGTGTCCCCACTCAATTATATTCCACATTTTTTAGGTTTGTCACTTGGTAGATGCAAAAAATTATGCATCAGTTATTTTGCAAATTCCTAAAGAATAAGTTCATAAATATATATTTTTTGTTTGATACTTGATGTAACTGAAATTAAACCAGCTGATAATAGTTGATGTTATTTACTGCTATTGTTAACAAGCTTTTGAACTGTGTTTTCTGAGTGCTGTGTTTCTGTAAACATCATCTGTTCACTTGATGTTTAATTGTTAATATCTCTGTCTGATTGATAAATAGACTCTGAGAATATAAAAAAACTGAAACGTGCAATGATACTTCACAGTTTATTTTTTGCTGTCAGATAATCTTGTTCGTTTACTTCTCACAGATTAGATCACAGGTGCATAATTAAGAACATTACCAGTCACTAATGAAGATGTTAATTGAAATGCCTGGGAAAATAATAAATAATGAGCCAAAGTGACACAGATGGCACAAGCTTGTAATTGTTTAACTAGATGATTAATTATCATGAAAAACATTTACAGTAGGTGATCACATGACCTTCTGTTGACACAGATTGCTGGGTACAAGAATCATTTTTAAAACCAGAACAAAAAGAAAACCAAAGCACATCAACCTTATAAAATCACATCAGAAAAGTTAAAGTAACGTGCGCACACCGAAGCTCCAAAATATAAAAAATGTTATAAAAGATTTGGTCTGACGAAGAGCCTGTAAAAGTCACATATTTAATCTTGGTGTGCTGACTGCCGACTTTACTAAAGCATAACAAAACAAACAAGAAAAAAACAAAAATTGTTACATCATACAAACTGAATTTCCTTTAAAAATATTTGATTGTTTTTAAATCAACGAATATGACATGAATATGAATATATGACATGTGTGTACATTTCTCTTATAACCAAATACTGCTCTTTTTAATAATTACTAAATGTATATTTGTTAAATGTATGTATAATGAACATCAGTCTCCATTGTCACCATCATTTTTAAAGCTTTAAACAAAGATTCATTACGAACATATCTACAAAGTGTGATAATACCTGCACGTCTTAGATCTCAAACTCTGCTCATGTTTATTTAGTTTAAATATTACAAAATCATAATTACATGAAATGTCATGAAATGAAACTATAATACTGAAGAAAACCTGTTTTATCTCGAACACTGAAACTATTACGTTTACACAATTAAAGATGCATTCTTTCATTATATAAGATAAACATTTCATCAACAGAAGATGTTTAACGGCGAGTAATTTTGGCAAAAATCTCTTGGAGACTTTCTTCATTGCCAGGTGGACCATTAACCGATGTTACATAACCAGGGTATTGATGATGAAACTCTTGTGCTGGACAGGTGAGATTCAGCTCAACTTTATTAGGTAAAGACACAAGTGGAATCAGTTTAGCGTGAGCGTAATCAATTTCAAATCCTTCAAATATAAGCCCCACCCCCCATGCATCAAGCCCCGCCTCCAGGAGCCGGGAAACATCTCGAGTGGCCAGCACCATCCTCTTGTAGTCCGCTTCCTCTAGTCGGAATACGTCGCTAGAAAGTGGTTTCCGGGGAATGAGCACAGTGAGTCCAGGCGTGTTGGGAAACGGTGTAAGAAAAGCAATATGGCCGTCATCTTCCCAAACCCGCCACTGCTTTTCCTCTCCACGCACAATCCGTGGAAACAGCCCGCAGTCAGAGGCTTTACCCAGGAAGGTGTAGTTCAGAGCTGCATTTGGGACGGGCAGCCGAGCCCGTATGCTGTTCTTGACGTCCTCAAGACGGGAGTCTGCCCAGCGTGGCCCACTCTTGGAAGTGATGTATCCTGGGTCACAGGGCTGGAAATCTTCCTCTGCAGCAATGTGTGGTTTCCAATCTGCCGTCACTCCGTGAAGAGGAACAATAAGGAGCTCCACGCCGAGTCCGCTCGCCCGTCTGTGTGGTGTATGGACGAGCGCACAGCGCTGAACATCCAGCTTTTCACAAAGGAGCCTCGCTACTGTTCTTGCCCCTAGAAGCAGAGACAGGAAAGAATCCTCAGGTAAGTGGAAGAGGCTGCTAGTGTGGTCAGGGGTCTTATGAGTAACGACAGTGACCCCTGGGGTCCAAGGAGAGGGGTGCAGAAACGCCAACAGCTCCTGGCTCTCCAAGATCACATTCAAATACTGCAGTCCAGAACCCATGGATGAGATTCTGGCACATAAGAATTAAAGATAATCGCAGTTATTAGCAAGAGTGTTATAACAACATGGCAGAAATGTTGTCATTTTAATGAATTAATCAAAGACATTTGTGTAGGGACATCAACACAACGCCTCTTTGCAAGTTCTGTTATAAACATGTTTTATAAAATAACTAACATAAATGAAAAAGCTCATTTTATACCTGCCTAAAAGACTTCCAAATAACAAACAGCACACAGCACGAGCTCTAAAGCTCATTAGATTAACTGTCATACAAACTAGAGTCGCTAAAACAGGTTAACTTCCCATGACTTCCGCATAAAAACTCTTTAGAGGACGCGCGTTTTCTTCTGCAGCCTCATGATCTGTGATGAAGCCCGTGACGCTGTCCGCCTGACGGCCGGGAGAGAAACTGCACTGCGCATGCGCAGATGTCCAGCAGATGGCGCCAAACAGTCAGATATGCAGGAGCAGCTAGGGATTTACTCACACTTTACTTTCTGTGTAAACTTCATGAAAGGTTGACCGACCGACCGACCGACCTAATTTCTGCGTTAGTAATGTTCCATAGGGATTTTTATTACAAATTACAAATAAGGTTAATGTTTAAAATAGAGTGCAAAAAGATCTGCAATAAAATGATTCAAAGCTTTTATTGTCATTTTAATGCCTTGCCACTTTATATTAGATCAACACCCTCACTCTCTGTTTTTAAAGCTATGTTGAAAACTTACCTTTTTGATCTGGCGTTTTTGAAACTATGGTTTTATAATATTATTTTGTATTACCCTTTTGAAATGTTTTTTTCCAGCACATGGTCAACCCATGGTTGTGTTTAATAGTGATATATAAATAAAATTTACATTGACATATGTATTAGTTCTCTGCCATTAAAATAAGAATACAATTAATAGAAAAAACATTTACAACTGTACAAAACAGTGGAACAAAACTAAAAAACTTGAAAATGAATTAGTCCTGCACATTTTTTTCAAGTCATTGATTGTGGAAAAACAGGCAGACTGATGATCTACTATCGTGATTAGAGCATATATTATTATTAAGTTCCTAGTAAGTCTTACTGAACTGGTGTGATCCGGTTTGAGCGAGTCGAGTCCTGCTAACACACCCACTAGTGAATCACACCCTCAATAATCTCTCTGTGCGTACTTTCCATAGTTAACCTTCTCTAAAATGAGTCAGGTTTAACTTGTACAGACAGAGCGCGCGCACACAGTTTTAGTAATTAGGCTGCAGCCTGCAGAGGTCGCATAAGAAGGCTGTATACGTCATCAATACTGGTTTATTTAAGTTAAAGGAGCGGTACATTCGCAAGCCATAATATTACAACAATTTACTAAGAATAACAGTCAACCTTATAATTGTTAATATTCTTAAAACAGTCTTGATGACGTATGCAGCCTACAAACGCGACCTCCGGATTGAGAAACGGCCACACACGCACGTGCACATCTATCAATTTTTTATTCTGAAGAGTTAACTCTTTAAACTGGGGATCAGTTTAGATAATTAAATGCTTCATTTAGTTATGTGTCAGGTAGTTTTGTGTTCAGATTTATTGTTTATGAGGATCTGTCAGAGAACACAAACTTAAAGTTTATAAAGTTATTTATAAACAAATGTACAGATTATGTCAACTCTCTCAGATTGCAAAATATAGGAGGACAAACTTAAATATTTTAGGTTGAACAAGGAATCTCATTTTTCAAGATTTTACTTCAGATCTGTAAATCACAGAACAACAATCTCATTTAATAAAGTAAAGAAAACAGTCACAGAACTTTTCAACCGAAGCATCTTTAATAGCAAAAAAGCAATGCAATTTTACAAGGCAACACACTTTATCGGGAGAGATGTAAGCACGTTTATTCAGTTTTAAATAGAGCGAAAGAGCACAAAGCAGCATTTGTACAAGCACTACAGCAACGGTTCAGTGTAACAACTCATGAGGACCCTTTCTGGACATTAAATGATTCGAGTAATAATGAAAGAATGAATTTAGTGCAGGAAAACTTCAAGTTTATCTGACAAACACCAGAAGAATCACAGCAGCAGCGTTCAAACCTACAAAGAGCTTCAGGTCTTATCCGGCCCATCTTAGGCTGAGCTGACTTTAGCTTTGCGGTGTTTTGCAGAGCGAACTTCCTCCATGAGGTTCTTCAGATACTGGATCTCTCGGCTGATGGAATCGGCTTTCTCTCGGAGATCTTGGTTTCTCCTCTCCAGATCGGTACACTCGGCGGTCAGGACCTCCTGCTCGGCCCGCTTCTTTTGACGGTACCGCGTCGCTGCGGTTTTGTTCTGCTCCATCTTCTTCAGTTTCTTCTCCACAACTTTAGGAGCGCCGGTCTTCACCCGACTCGAAACGGCGGGTGCTGCTTCGGATCTAGAATAGGGTTTGGTTCTGGAGGATCCCACTGGCTTGGGTGACGACACGGGATCCGGGCAATGAGCTGGAGAACCGGAAACAGAAACACCGCTGTCGCTGTCTGATGAATCGCCGTTGTAACCGAGGGAGTCGACTCTCGTTTCCTCTTTGGGTGTCAGAACCACTACAATGTGAGATGGACTCAGATTCAGCATGATTCCAGGAGACTGAAGCACCGTGGATGACTTTACCAGCTCAGACACGTCAATCTCACTGCCCAGGTCCAGTGTGTTGGGTGAGGAGAGGCCAGAATCAGGAGATGGTGCCGGAGAAGGAGGCTCTGATTTGATCTCCACAGATTCAAGCGTTTTTTCTGGGTCAGCTGCAGGTTCTGAAAGGCCAAGATCAAGGGGAATTGGAGGCAACGGAAGGTCCAGGTCTGATGAGCTGAAGGCCATGGAATGAAGGTCCAGTTCCATATCGGCCTCCAGACAAGCCAGGAGATCTTCTGGAGAACTGGGAGGCTCATCAGAATCACACGACCCAATGAGAGAATCCAGGTCAAAGTCACCCAGGTCTATTTTCTCCGTCATCCAATCCATGCTAGAAAATGGATCTGATGTGAAAAGCGTGATAAAGAGGAAATTCTTTAAATATATAAACCACATCCACAAACCAATCTGCACAACTTTAAATATTTCAACTAAAACCAAAGTAACACATCATATACGCATACACATGTGTGGGTCTACTACGAGTTGTGTATGTGCGTTTACCTTTACTCTGCTCCGGCTCAGATGCAGGAAGCCACGAGAGCGACGACAGCTCTGACTTACACCCTACAGAAGCACAAAGAGAGGGAGAGAGGGGCGAGAGAGAGGAGGAAGATTCAGAATAAGAAGAAGAGAGGGGCGACGACATCCCCTCGGACAGAACGCTCTCCTCATCTTCGTCCAGAAGGGGCCCGAAGGGGTCAGCCATCAGAGACGAGGGCCCCAGGAGCAGGGCCCCCACCTCCTCTAGACACATCGGGGACATCATAGACATGGCTGCGCGTGGGTTGGAAATCGTACTGAAGTTTTAATGGGCTGATGATGAACGGTGATGTTATGCTGTCTATAGCAGCAGAGCTGTGGGTGATTGCCACAAGAGACCTAAAGGAGAAGAAAACCATACATGAGGATAATAAACCTAAACAAAAAACTTGATTATGGGGCAGTTTCCCAGACAAGGTTTAGATTAATCCAGTACTAGGCCTAGCTCAAACATGCATTTTAGTCTGGGACTAGGATAAACCCAGTCTAGGAAACTACCCATTAATGTCCTGATGATTTTTATACTGGACACGTTTGGAGACGTTTTCTCTATGATTTTGTCGTAAAATGTAATATGTTAATATTGCAAATATAATATTAAGAAAATATATATGTGTGTGTGTGTGTGTGTGTGATGACCACGTAGCGTACATAGCGTAAACTGAAAAATTCCATTCTGTCGGCTGGTTGTTCGGGCAACAGAAATAAACTTTGTAATAATAATTAAAACAGAACCGGTTCTTAAATGCCAACCCTTGCTGCAGGGGACATTTAACCGTAGCTTTATTTCACTGGAACAAGACACTTTAAACACTTTCCCAGCACTGAACAACCAGTTTAACCGGTTTATAAAACATCCAATGGCATTCTGGCTCGTTATGACCATAAACACCACATAACCAAACGAATACCAGACGTTAACCTCAGCAATGAACTATACACAAACATTCATTTCCCGTCACATTTTAGCCGAAAACTCCCACTCATTACTATAATTAACAGACATCAGTTCCTCTTTATGTCCCGTACCCTCTGACAACGTTTCCTAATATGGTCACGATAGCGGTTAGCCACGCCCTCTGGTTCCTGCGAGACATGAATGTGTCCTTAACGCCCTCGCGCCATTTCGAGCACTCTGCACGCGGCCGCGCTCACGCGAAAAGAGCGCGCGCGCCATTTTGAGGTGCCACGTTGCCCATCCACGATTGCTATAAACTTTATTATATTAACTTCTATCATGTTTATAAGATTACGCGTGATTGCGTGAAGCGAAAGGAAACGTCACACCGGCACAAATCAAAACAAACCGAGCTGTGTCAGTGACAGCGGTTTCCAATAACTTTAAACCGGTGTCCACATACGTGCCCGTTGTACTCTTTAAAAACAACACTGGCTATTTATTACGAACGTTAAGAGAACTTAAACAGCTTTTGAAAAGTTGAAGGCGTTTGTGACATATGGTCGTAAATTATTCCCATTAAATTAAACTTGAAAATCTGAGAAACACTTACGCCATTTTGCCGAATATTGCCAGAGTGCACAGACCGCTGCACTGCCGGATTTGCCGCTGCGAATTTTGCCGCTGCGCTCCGCTAAACCGCCATGATTCCCGTAGGAGAGCCGCGTGCGCACTGTGAGAGGAAATAGAGACAGAAAACGTGGAAACGGCAGCGCCTCGGTTCATATAGTCACACATCACAGCCGTACAATATCCTTCCCCTACACCCCACTGTTATGTATCACGCCGCCCATTTCTAGGTGATGATTGGTTCTTGAGCCTGTCAGTGTTGCAAACAAATAGTACCCAAATATTTACATTGTCATGGAAAGTAGGTCATGTGTGGGGCCACGTACGCGTAGAGATTTTAAACAGTCTGATCTGATGGATCGTATGTAGGCTACTATGTATCTATTGTAAATAATTATTTGAGATTATATGGCCAAGATTGGTTGGTGCTAAATTATCCTGTTTGTACTTGAAAAATATTTAAATTAAAATATATTATATACTGAATAAAGAACTACAATCGATTATTATTGAACGAAGCAAGATTTATGTGTTATCAAAATATGAATTCTGGCTTAAAGGTTTTTTTATTCAATGAGTTTTGCGAGAATACGACAGAAGTTTATGCGGTTTTAATAAATGACACGAGTTGCCCTCTAGCGGTCAAGAGATGAAAAGCATAGACGTCGTTTTATCACTTCATTCATATCTCGTCTGACAGCAGTTTATCACATAACAAACCAAGTGTCATTTATTCTGCACACACAATCAGTTTTGTAAATATGTTATTGATATGTCATCATGTACAGATGTTCATTCAGAAGAATCTCTGGGCTTCCAGATGAGTCGGTTCTGATAAAGCTTAGATTTGATCTTTGTGTGAACTTTATGGCATGGTTCCACAGCTTAGCTAAAGTCAGGACTAGGCCTTAGTTACATTAAAGAGATAGTCATCATTTACACACACTCATATTGTTACAAACCCGAATACATTTCTTTGTTCTGATAAACACGAAGAAAGATATTTTGAGAAATGTTTGTAACCAAACTGTTAGTGGACCCCATTCACTTCCATAATAGAAAAAAAGAATACTATGGAGATAAATGGGGTCCACGAACAGACATTTCTCAAAATATCTTGCTTTGTGTTCATCAGAACAAAGACATTTATTCGGCTTGTAACAACATGAGGGTGAGTAAATGATGACAGAATTTTCATTTTTGGGTGAACTAGATATGGTTTATCCTAGTCCCAGACTAAAATGCATGTTTGAATTGCTTTAATTTTAAAACACCTTGACCTGACATTGTTCTGTCTCAAGATGCACACATGTTGGGGCGGTTTCCCGGACAGGGATTAGACTAGTCCTAGACTTAAACACTTTTAAGAGCTCTCCAAACTGAAAACAACTTGCACTTACATATCTTAAAATACATCAGGGCCCTTTGTTTTACCTGAAAATGCACACAGGTAATGTTTTTAGTTAGGCATGTTTGTTAAAACTAATTATATTTTCTAATTAAACTAAGGCCTAGTCCTGGATTAATTTAAACCCTGTCCAGGATACCGCCCCTAAGATATTTAAGCATCTAATAATAATAATTTGTTATATTTATATAACGTTTTTCTGCAACACTCGACGCGCTTTATATAAGAAAGGGGTTTTTCTTCTCAACCACAACCAATGTGCAGCATCTATAATGAGTATGCCTTAAATAAAGATGTTACTGGTGTGTATCTTCAGTCAAATTAGTGGCATTTGCATATTTTGAGATCTGTACGTGCACGCTATTATAAGCTGAGGCAGCTCAAAAACGTGCTTAACTTATTTCCTTCTCAGGCAGGTTTTACTGGAACTGATGGTGAAACTTTTACATGAGACAAAAAAGATGAATGCAAAGTATTTGCAATATCATACTATTCTTAATGCATACTCAAGTTTTATCATCCCATATACCAATGAAGCCATTGTAACCTACCTAACATCAGTTTCAAGTCTGTATGAAAAGGTATTTGTTATTTTAACAATGATTTTAATTCTATGTTTTTGCTACACCATTTCCCAAAAACATTTTAGTGAAAGATTGTATATATGGGGGCAGTTTCCCAGAAAGGGCTTATTCTAGTCCCAGACTAAAATGCATGTTTGAGCTTAATTTAAAAACACATTGTCCTGTTTAATTTTAACTTATACCACAGGGCTGTTGAATGCTTTTTTAATGATTGGTTGAGAAATGTTTCATGGGTAAAAAAGAAGATATTTTGATAAATGATGGTAAGCCCACAGTTGATGGTACCCATTGAATTCCATATTTTTCCTTTATTAAGTCAATGGTTACCATCAGCTGTGTGCTTACCATCATTTATCAAAATATCTTTTTTTGTTTATCAGAGAAAAGAAACTCATACAGATTTATATTAATGTGAGGAGGAGAAAATGATAACAGAATTCTCATTTTTGGGTGAACTATCCCTTTAATAGTAAGAGCATTGCATTATCAATGGCTTTGATACCCAGGGAACACAAATGCAAATAACATTTAAAGCTTAAATCACTTTAGTTAAAAGCTTCATCTAAATGGATTAATGTAAATGGCCCAACACTTATGTTTTACAGTCTAGACAATGAAAGAAACATCTCATCTGAAAGATCTGTTCACTTCAAGACTGATAAAAATAAAGTTACAAATATCCCTACAGAATATTGTTTCAACCAGATAACTTTCTGCTTTTGTTTTCCGCTGGTTGATATCTGCTTTCAGAGGAACATATTCTTTGCTAACATGAGAGACAACAACAGCCTTAAGAGACATTACCAGTCTCCATCTTAATGTTCCTCCTTAATAAATACACTCAGCAGACAAGAACACTTTTACAGAAATATTTTATAAAAATCACCTCAACCCCCAGAAAAGAAAATATATACACAGTCCAACGGAGTGAAAGAGAGATTCTGAGATCATCCAAAGATGAATATTAAAGATTGGAAAAATATTCCTCCTGAAATTTCTGGAACTCTTGTTCAGTGAAGACGGATTTCTCCTCAGGTTTGGAGACGGGAAGATCTGGCTGATGACAAGCCCGACGTCCAGAGTTCTGCTTTATGATCTAAAGATAAATGATGATATAACAAAATGATTAATATTTGAGAGATGTTTTTGGCCAGACGATCAAAAGAAATTCGCACCTTTCCCGTGTGCTTGGATTGTGTTTTGTAATCAGCGTTTAAAAAATATTCAAGGTTTGATGTCAACTGACTCTTCTTTTGTTTCTTTCTGTATTCATCTGAGGAAAACAAACAGAAAGATGACGATCCCAACTACAGACATCAGTGATATACAGTCAGAGAGTAATGATGTGTTCGTGTACAGTGTCCACACTCACCAACAGCAGATTTAATGTGTTTGTCTTTAACTGTGCTTTTATTCCTCACAGCTGGACGAATCTGTTTGTGAACTCTCTGTTTATTAGAGCTCATCTTCTTTTTATGCTTCTCTCCATCTAAAAAGAGTTCATATGTGCACATACACTTAGATTGTTGTTTTACAAATATACATTGTTATTTCTACGTTGACTTTTTCTGTACGTTGTTATAGAAATCCTATGACTGAAAGTTTCTTGAGAGGCCTGACTTTACTAAACATGGATGCGATAACAGATAAAAACACAAACAGTATTTACCTTTCTCACTGAATAACTCAAGCCCTCTTCGGATCACTGATGCTGACATGATAAAACAGAGAAATACGGTGAATAATGAATGAAATAAATATGAATTAAACGTTCAGTGTGCATACATGCGAGTTCTGTTTGTGCACCGCTATAAAAACTCCCGCCGGAAACTCAAACTCAGGGCAGCAGAGTTCCGTTTACAAAACAATCAAAGGGCACGAGCCTCAGTACAAACACGTCAATGTCGGCATTAATATTTAAAATACAAAACATCGAAAACAAGGGAGAAAGTCTAGCTGGTAACTCCAAAATCGCCAGAGGTGCAAAGCTCCCCGGGTGCTGCAGTGATAGCTGTCCCGTTGCTACGCGCATGCGCGTGAGTTCACTACTCCATTTCGTGTGTGTGCTTTATTTGCATGACAAAAACTATACATAATTGTATTATTGTATTGAAAAAGCGTACAAATAGTGCAATATTATGCTACGTATATAGTGCAAAATTTAAATTGAAATAGTAAGTTATAATAATAGAGAATAAGAAGAAAGTTAAATAATAGAATAAAGCGGTAATATACATGAAGTACAGTATCTACATATAATGGAGACATTAAGTCAGGTCAGATTGATTTTCTCTTATATTCACTACTCATTCACTGGGATGGATTAAATGCTATTTTTTACAGTCTATGATTAACTGCAGAGGTCACATTTTGAGTAAATTTAAAAAGACACAACAAAATGATAAATAAAAATGAATAGGCCTACATTTCATCCAGTCTTTGTTTCAGATTCATTTGAAGTAAAGGCTTTATTCTGACATTGTGTAAGATGATGTACTGATGTGCAGGATTTATTTGTTGGTGGAAGAGCAAAGTCCCAGTCAGATCCTGGAGCAGAACACATCCTCTTTATTTGATTTATTAAATTCATACTATTTAAGAAATTGAATTAATAAACTATCCCATTCCTCCAAAAGTCTCTCTAATGTTAGTAGTTATAGTAATAGACTTTTGTACCATAAGACATCTGTCCTGTACAAATATACAGTGACTGCTGTTAATTTAGATGACATAAATCCTAAATATAAGTAACATTCATAAAATATAAAATGTATAAGGGTTAGAAAGATAGTTTCATTCGAGTGCAAGCCCCATGTAACTGTGATTTATTGCTTTAATAGACAGAAGGACAAAACAATCTTAGAAAGATTAAGCCTGCAATGAGGGACTCTAAAGCGAGGAAAGGATCTGGTACTCGAGATGAAGGACGTACGTGTAGGGTCTGAGATTATTTTCTGGGCCTGTCTTACGATTGTTTTATTGAAGATTGAACACCTTTCTTCTTAAATTCTTCAATGAGATGACCCATTTTCTCTGAATATCTATTGCACTTATGAGTACATGTTCCACTGTCACGCAATCCTGTAGGGGTTTCCCCGTTATATGCATTGTTGAATGAAGTCCTGAATGACAAAGTCTTAATCTTGACATAATACAGTCTTCCTTCCTTCCTTCTCCTCCATGAATTCCTTCCTCTTCCTTCCAATGGCTGTATTGAGTGTAGATGTCATTATCCCCAATAAGATTGACAGTTTTTATTTATCCTCTTTACTTGAGTTCTGATTTTCTATATTTCCATATCTATTTTG
The DNA here is from genome assembly GCF_030506205.2 of Paramisgurnus dabryanus. Lineage (NCBI taxonomy): Eukaryota > Metazoa > Chordata > Actinopteri > Cypriniformes > Cobitidae > Paramisgurnus > Paramisgurnus dabryanus. Next base: position 377,101 of record NC_133343.1, read on the forward strand.
TCTTTTGCCATAGCTTGTTTTACTAACTTATTTATGTATTTAAATGTTTGTGTAAAGCTTCTCTTCACTTTGGGTAAAGCACTATAAATATAACATTGAATCGGCAGCATTTGTGGCGTAATGCCGATTACAACAGAAAATAATTTTGCTCGTTCCTTTTTTGTTGTTCCTGAAAAGCATGTTCAAGTCTTTAGGACATTCTGGAGGATTTAAGCGGAAATATTGAAGTTGTATGCTTGTTTAAGTGTTTTACTGATTCAGTCAAAAGCTATTTATGGTTCGAGCTGTAATGAATAAATTGTCTTTATAAATGTTCACATCCTTCTCCTTTCTGAGATTCTTACTTATCTGAAGTATGTTTGCACAGACATATTCATGCATAATATCTTATAGTTGTAGCTTAGAAACTCTGTGTGTGATTCTGTTACTGTGACTTTGTTAGTTTTTAAAATAGCAATGAATCTACATTATTTTTATAGTGCTAGTTAGTACTAGTAAGACAACACAGCAGTATAAAATCTGTGCTGAGTTTATGTATAGCAGATGTTTGATTGTGTTCAGACCCCAACCACTGAACCTCACATCTTGCAAAACTGCACAAAAAAAGAAGTAAAAACATCACAAGAAATGAATGTAAAATATTTGAGGACCTATCTTCTCATAAGCTATTGTCTCTGAATGAGTTTTTGTTTTGAAGTTATTTTTATTGATGATAGCTCAAATTTTCCGTCAGGCTACCTTTATGATAATGAATCATAGTTTTAAAACCACAAAACCATGGTTACTAAAGTTAAACCATAGCTACCACAAAAATAACCATGGCTTTGCTACAACACATATAGTTAAACCATGGTTTTGCCAATGGTAATCAATGCATCAAAAATATGCCAATAAAAACCCTCATTGTTACTGTGACACGTGGTTTTAATATTAATATGTTGTGATAGTTGTACAAAAACTCAGTTTGACTTCTCACTTTAACTCAGGGTGATATTTTAGTTATTTATCTCGTGACATACAGATGAAACTCACCCCCCCCCCAATCCCATTCATACAAAAAGAGAAAAACACTCACATTGAAAGCTGTCTTGTAAGACAGAAACTTTTGTTGCATCATATATTCAACATATTACAAATAAACATGATTGATGTTAAATCTTTATAATCTCTTAAATAAGTGTATGTCAGCGTTTTTCAACAAACTTCCGAGGGGAAACGATAATTTATTAAAAAATTTAGAGAAAACAACCATTAAATAAATTGACTGCAAGATGTCTTTAATTATTGGGCAGAAATATTGAGTGTGTAAGTGATGTCACGTGTCGCCAGAGGGCGCTACAGCAACATCTGAGGATTAAACTCATCTCCTGTCATTAAATACAAATAAAACATTAAATCCTCATCATAGTAAAAAAAACCATCATAGTCAAATAAATAAAAATAAAATAATCATCATAGTCTGAAGTCTTGTGTGTTTAATGTTGGTGTTATTAAAAAAGTTATTTCATTAGGCTATTTATTTTAGATCAAACACAGTTGTGAATATACCAATATATTTGAGATATTGATAAAGATGTTCACCTTTATTCTATATAAAGACTTTATTAATATCCTAGTATGACGTCAGTCATGAAAATGTTTCATCAGTTCATGTATCGTCGGGAAAGTTCTCGGGGATTTTTTAGAGCAGAAGTGACACGAGGTTTCTACAGAAGCGAACCGCAAAGTTCATTTATTTCTCTTCAAACGAGAAAAGGAGACAAAAAGAGAAAACAGAAAGCTTTAATGTTGAGTGAGTAAGTGATGTGAAGTTTTAGTTGTGGTCCAGGAGGGCTTGAGATCAGATTATAAGATCAGACTGAAGGTAAGGCACTGCTTTCATTCATTATTATTCCTGTATTTCTGACGATGTGTTGTGTTAAGATGATTGTTATTCTGTTAAACGCTAAAATCACATGAATATAACACAAGAGAAGTGAAGCGTAAAGCTGCTGCTCGTGTTCTTGTGTTGATAAAAGAGAAAGATGCGAAGAAACAGGAAAGAAAATAAAGGTGAGACTGATGAAGAGGAAACTGCGGCTCTCTCAACATAAATAACTACTGTAGTGTGTGTGTCCGCGCGCGCGCGAGTGTGTGTGTGTGTGTCCGCGCGTGCGTGCGTGCGTGCGTGTGTGTGTGTGTGTGTGTACCTGGTAATTATCATGTTGTGGCGACCAATTGTCCCCACAAAGATAGGAATACCAGTGTTTTTTTGACCTTGTGGGGACATTTTAATGTCCCCATGAGGAAACAAGCTTATAAATCAAACAAGATGATGTTTATTGAAAATCTAAGGTACAAGAAAGGTTTTTGTGATGGTTGGGGTTAGGGAATGGGGCAGGTAAGGGGAATAGAATATACAGTTTGTATGGTATAAAATGCATTACGTCTATGGAATGTCCCCATAAAACATGTAAACCAGAGTGTGTGTGTGTGTGTGTGTGTGTGTGTGTGTGTGTGTGTGTGTGTGTGTGTGTGTGTGTGTGTGTGTGTGTGTGTGTGTGTGTGTGTGTGTGTGTGTGTGTGTGTGTGTGTGTGTGTGTGCGTCCGTGCACGTGAGTTTGTGTTGTGTATTTGTTGTAATGCAATAAGTTTGTGTGGTTTATGGTTCATTATTTTTCACGTACCGCACATTATTGTTGCTCCTCTATGCCCTGCCTCCCTGAAACGCCTTGATTTTGTACAAAGCTCATCGTTCTGAAAAGCGCCGTGTCCTCTGATTGGCCTGCACATAGACTGTAAAAAAAGATGGAGTTTGGAGCCAAGGCATGCGCAGAAGGAATCGTCCGTGGAGCGAGAGACGGAGCCGCGGTATCAAACTTCCGCCCAAAACGCTCGCGTAAACAATTTGACCACACCAATCATAATGACACACCTCGTTTCTATAGCATCAAATTACAAGCTTAAGTTAAACTTATCACAACAATGAACACTTGAACAAATATCAGTGTGATAACAAATACTTGAAAGGACCAAAACCATCTTTCAGAAACTTTTATTGGAAGTGTAAATAATATTTTTATTAAGAGCAGAATCCCATTCGTTTAAATGGAGAGGGCGGGGTTTATGACTTGTACTGCAGCCAGCCACCAGGGGGATGTATGTTTTTGTAGCATTCTTATTTTTACATTAATTTTAATTTGAGTTATATGTATAATATTTGAAAACAATTTCTGAAAATAATTAAACATAATTAAAAAAAATAATAAAACAAAAAGGCAAGGTGGCGGATCCAAATACAGTTTTTAGTGAGTTTAATAAATCCAAAAGATGCAAACAGCCAAGGACACACAGCAGGACACAAGGTGCACTGGCATTTAATACAGTGCTGCGTTCAGACCTGACAAAGCGTTGCACAATAGAAACGGTGATGTGTTGAACACCCTGTTCTGATGACGCAAGAGTTGCAACTACGGTACCTGAGAGGCCATGCCTTGTGTTCTTTGTTAAATGTTTCTGGAGCCTGATAAAATCGTTATAAATACGTGCGTAATACTGTAAAATACGCACAATGCCATCCAGAATGAAAGATAACATTACAACCTGAACCCACTGTGCGAGCCGTCTCTTTAGTATCGCATGGTTTATTTACATGTTGGTGCTGATTGGATTGGAGTTCTGACACACCCACCAAACAAGAAAAAACGTATCTCAAACCCTGTTGCACACCGGTGAACACCGTTTCCAGGAAATATTAGTTAGTTATTGTCGCTTTTGAAGCACTGCTTCATGTTGAGGCTTCGAAACTTTTACGAATCTTTTGTTTCGAATCATTAGTTCGGAGCGTGTTTTAAAACTGGTCAAGTCAAGGGATTTTAGCAAACGAGGCTTCATTACGTCATAACTGTTTCATAAACGTTTCTGATGGTTCACCACTAGGGAGAGTTGTAAAATGCAATGATATAACGTAGTGCCCGAAAATAATCCCCTGCTATTAAAGGTTACCAAGTGGACTATTTTCATTCGCTGTGCAATATCATTACGCCTCCTGCAGCCATGTTACAGCAGCAAAGCCCTTGATTATTACACCAGAATAAGAGTGTAGTACCTAACCATATCTGCCTAGAAAATCACAACTTTTAATTTTCCGTCGGTCTTCGTACACAATGTAAGTATGTTTATATATTTCCTGGAGCTGCCTGTTTAATGGTTCTTCTTCTGCGGTGTATTCAGTTTTTGCACGAGAGCGCCATCTGGGTTTTGGATGTAGCGGCATTTTACCATAATTACAGTTTTTCTCGGCCGCTTTGGTACATTTCTTGAATCATACTTAACAATAATTGCATTTCTCAAAACAATTTGTACAAATAACAAAACACAATGGATAAAAGCCTGCAAAAGCCACTCTCTTACTCAAAATCCTTAGTTCATCTCTCAAAAGTAAATATCTGTGTCAATGAACACATGTCAGTGGCATCAGAATGACAAGTCATTGTGTTATTGTGTATGGATAAGACAGTCAAATTGTTTAGTCATGTTGTCAATATAACGGTTTACTCTGAAGTAATGTTCTGATGTAAACTATGGCTAAAGTTTTCATGAAAGTTATTGTACAGCTTAGCATAAGTGATGTGGGAGTTTGATTGCAAGAGACTGAACAAAATGTACAATTACTGTAAGCTTTTACTGTTTGTACTGTAATTTGTTGAAAGACCATCTCATTGCCATAAAGAAAGGAAAAGACAGCACTGCATAGCACAAAGAAACAAAACACAAAAGTAGAAATGTGAACATAGGACAATATCTTTAGGGGAAACTGTAGGAATTACACTGAAGTCTTTCTATACCTCCTGACCCAGCAAGCATGTTTGGCTAAAACAAGGCTAAATTTGGGCTGTCAGTAAAAGTCTAATAGACGTCTAACCATAGCCCAAGAATAGACAATGCATATACTTTTAGAACATGTCAAAGAAATGAAAGCTAACACCTTGAACACCTGTTGACTTTGCTTACATGTTGGAATATCATACGTCTTCAAGTTATTTTAGCAAAAATTGCATGTAATCAAATTCAAGATTATTTAGAGTAGAAGTGGGTTACTCATAGCCGGACTATATTGGGTCTATAGTTAGCCGTCATTTTTAACATCTTAGTTTTTGCTTACTGGGGACGTTTCTGTCTGTTAGAGAAAGTCAAGATTCACCTGGGAGCAATTGACCAATTCGGGACAAATTTAGAAAAAATGTCTAATGGAAATGTATAGAAATATGTTTGACCAAACCCTTGTTCAATCATTTTGCATGTAAAGACTTATACAATGAACTGATGTTGCGGGGGGTGAGACTATTCAAGAGAGACCCATTATAATACATTTTGATCAACATGACATAAGCAACTGATAATGTAGGAAACATCAGAGAATTGTACATAATCATTTGAATGGCTGTACTAAAGCATTTGCAACTTCTTCAAAGAAATGAGAAACTTCTTTTTTGATGTGACTCAATGATGTGAAGATTGAAGAGGTAGTTTTGAGAATTTCAATTCTGATCTGAGAAATGTACCAAAGCGAATGAGAAAAACTTTAATATATCAGCAGAAAGTTGTGCTGTGCTGGGAAAGAACTGGTTTCTATTTTCTCTGAACCTGTCAGGACAAAGAGTGAAAGTGTCAAAGAAAACACAGAAAATAGCCACAGTGTGGTCGGTGTGTTAGATTCTGAAGCGACGTGACGGTGTGCTCATATACAGACACTTCATTATTATAAACACTGTGATGTTTGACTTTAGGTCAAGTTCACATTCACTTTAGTCCTGTCGTCTTTTGTAACATTCAACCAGCACATTATAAATTATTTGGAGTTTTTTAATCATTCAGATTTGGTTGTGTGGTTAACCCTTACACACAACAACATCAGCAGTGAAAATGACAAATTTTACCTTTTAACAAAAGGAAAAACCACCAACAATAAAGATCGAATGATTATATGTCATGGCTTTGCAATCGAAAAATGTCATTATAGTCAATGGGGCAAAAACAGGCCCACAATAAATGAGGGAGAAAAAAATGAATTCTGATGTTGCATAAAAACTAAAAATGCCTCAAAGCCAATGATCACTTTTTATATTGAAAATCAGTGATATCACTTATGAACTTGGCAATTAAAGAGTTAAAATCATGAAGTTTTTTGTAAAGATTTGGAAGTTTTGATCAGTACTGAGGTTGATTAACAGATTTATGAAAAAAAATGTGTAGTTTAATTTAGTGTCTGTTTCCATCTACGAATAACACAAAAGGATAGTGAATTGAATAATGCATATTAAGGGTTAATAATAAATTTTTCTGTTGTGTAACAGAGAACATATTTAATATCAGACTTTACAAATCTGACACAAACTTTACAATGAGGACACAGTCAAGTGTTTGACAGTCATAGTTTTTCTAAGAATATATAAAGAGGAACTGTAGTATAAGATGAGTTGTGTGAGTTAAATGTGAAATGTATCTGAATGTCTCTAACTGAGATCATTACACTGAAGTTTATTTCAGATATATCATACAATTATATTTATTATCAGCAGCGGTCTCAGTTTAGACGGTTAAAAAGGGTTAAGGACAGAGAGTTATTTTAAAACATCTTCTCTTCTCCTTTTAGTTTTATTAATATCACAGCTCTCAGTGTTGTTGTGCTGACTTTACTCAAGAACTAAATGATCAGTTATCAGATAGTTAGTTACATAGATAGATAGATAGATAGATAGATAGATAGATAGATAGATAGATAGATAGATAGATAGATAGATAGATAGATAGATAGATAGATAGAAACATAGATAGATAAATGGGTTTTGGTGCCTTAACCACAGGTTGTGGTCACTTCTCTTGTAAAGCTTCTTTCCTGCTCGGAAATGTGGGCCTTGATACACACAAACGCACACACAGACACACACACACACATGCATTCACACACAGACACACACACACACATGCATTCACACACAGACACACACACACTCACACAAATTGCAATTAGCCTAAAATAAAAAAAATTCTGCTACACTTTTGTATTTTTAAAACATTATCTGGAGAAATGCAATTTGTCATCATTCTCTTTTGAAAATGTTTCCCTTTTAACATTACACTACATACTTTAGTAATTTTACTTTTATTTCCACATTGGACACAGACCAGCTGCAAATGCTTGCCGGTTTTGTCATGCCAAAAAAACACACTTAAATAAAAAAAAATGAGAGAGAGAGAGAGAGAGAGAGAGAGAGAGAGAGAGAGAGAGAGAGAGAGAGAGAGAGAGAGAAACGTCCTACTCAGTTTCCGTTTTCTGCCCTGAATTTTGGTAAATGTCACGTCAACATCAGTGGTTTCATCCACAACTTGATACCACAGATCAGTGTGTGTGTGTGAGGTGTGTTTGTGTAAGGTGTGTGTGTGTGAGATGTGTTTGAGGTGTGTGTGTGTGTGGGAAGAGAGGAAGGGTTTAGTTCACTGTGAATCACTCTTTTAACACTGAACTGTGTGTGTCATAGACTCAGACGGCTGCAGTCAACCCATCATCTATCACACGTATGTAACCTTCATTTATATAAGTCTCTACATGTGTGTGTTATGAAGAAATAATAGACACGCTGTAGACATTTAACCTTCACTGTTCTCTCTTTCTCAGTGTTTGTTGACCAGGAGAGGATTTCCAGATGCTGAGAAGAAATGGCCAGGATGAAAAATCTGACTGTAATTATTACAGTGATGATGATGATGATGTGCCTTCATTCAGCTCTTACAGATCAAAGTAAGATATTGTGTGTGTGTAGATAGACAAATGCAATTCAAATCTATTAAATAAAAATACATATGAATGCGGACATATATTCAACACTGAAATAAACTTCATATTCATTTAAATTCAATTTCACACTTGGTAATTGTTTCAAAGCAGCTTTACATTAATAGAAGCAGGGGAAACACAGAAAAATCGACAGACAATATAAGTAGCAAAATACAGAGGCTATGAATAAACCTTACAAGTGAGCGTGTTTATGATGTAACATATAGAAGAGGGTGCTAAGTTAAGCCATTGTCGGGTTGAAAAAACCCCCTAGGAGGCTTTAGCCAGGAGGAAATAAAGTCTTAGGCGGAAAAACCCTTGGGCATCACATTGAAGGACGGCCAGTAGATCAGTGGTGTGTTGACCTCCACGGCAGCTGGAACTGGGTCTATTTGTCTCAATGTCCTCGGGATCAAGGCCGAGACAGGGAGAGAAAAACAAAATCCTATTAGCGTAGGGGCCGTTCGCATGTAATGCAAGTAGGGCTGGGATAAACGATTATTTTTTTAACGATTAATCTAGCGATTATTTTTTCGATGCATCGATTAATCTAACGATTCATTTTGTCAGTCCGATTCGACTTCGATTCGATTCGATTCTCGATTATCACCCCATTAATTTACTAATAGCAAGTTATACATGTTGATTTACATATCTGAATGTAAACATTTCAATATATCTTTATTGCTCTTAAAATTTCAAAATAAAAAAAGACTATACAAGTGCAAAATAATGCATTCTTAGACAGAGGTAGCATTCAATAAAGCATTTGCAGTGCATACTGTGCAGTTCAGTAACCGTATAAAAATCTCAAGTTCAAATTACTTTATTTTACATGCATTTATGAGCAAAACCTCTTCAGTGTGCCTTTTGATGGTCTGTGTAATTTTTATAACTAGATTTGTTTAATCCACATTGTTTTCGTGCTGTTCTAGTCCATTTAATGACAGATATAAACTTAAGATAGACTTATTATAGACTTAAGAAGCACATATATTATTAAATCTCTTTCTCTTAAGTTTGTTAAAATAGATTAGGACTCATTTACTGCTGGACAGAGAGTGAATGAAAGCGCAGTCTTCTGGCAACAGTGACATATTTCATTGCTTTCTGTTAAATTGCTCAAATGACTGTTTAAAACACACTTGGCATCACATTCATGATTTTATGGTAAAATGACACTTTTTCGCGTAAATCCACGAGCATTTAAACCATAAACAAAGCACTTTCACTTTAATTGAGCGTGAGCAGCGCAGCAGAACCACGCAGAAACGATTGCAGCACTGTTGCTACAGAGCCGCCCAAGTATCTGCGGCTGGCTCCGACCTCCGTTTATATCCGTTTCGAGCCGCGAGCTTGCGCTGCTTATGCGGCGGGGTGCATGCTTGTTAACATGGGCGCTGAGAAAACCACGCGCCGCGCGGCCGCAGCCACTGCTCACCCTGTGTGAAATCGGCGTGGACTGAAGCAACTCGCGTTGCTACTACTGCGCCGCCTTTTTGGGTCTGACAAATCGACGCGCATATTTTGCGTCGACGTATTTTTTGCGTCGACGTCGTCGATTACGTCGACGCGTTGTCCCAGCCCTAAATGCAAGTGTCACACAGTGTTGTGTTTTAATATATGCTCGTTTTCAGACATGATAGCTATTGCGGCATTAGTATATTACCCAGACGAGTTATGTGAATGCTTTGTTCCGTACATGCTAGCTATTGCGAGATAAGTATAATTCACTAGACAAATTATGTGAATGCTTTATTAAAGAGAAAAGTCTTAAGTTTAGATTTAAATTGATCGACTGTGTGTGATTCTCAGATATCACAGATCAATTATTATATCGCAGAAATGTTGTCAGTTTGAGCTGTAAAAATCAAACTACATAGAATGTGATGGTGAAGTTTATTCATGTAGAGATCAAACTTAGGAGAAATGTTTTGTTAATATTGAGATCTCTGACTATAGATGGCAATGCATGAGATTACTGCCGTCTCAGGAGAAAATCTTGAATCACTATCCATTGAATCTTCATCTCTTATTGCTGTTTATGAGACAGACTGAGATATCATAGAGATGTCATAGTTGTTTAATGTGTCTTTAGGTTTGAAGTGTTATAATGACTTCTATAACACCTTCACATGCGTGTGGAACACATCAAACGTCCAGATCCAGCCGCCCATCACACCTCAGACAAACTGCTTCCTACACGTAGAGGTTAAAAAAGCGTAAGATATTATATTTATTCACATGTTTATGTATATATGAACCATGCTAAACTCTGATTGATGGGTTTTCAGTTTTATAGTAATGAATAAATATTTATGTATTTCTTTCTTTCAGTTTAAGTAGTCAAACAGAAAAGCAGCAGATGTCCATCGATAGCTCAGACCTCAACATCCGCACAGCCAGCGTTGATTTTAAAACACCTGTAAGTTGTGTTTGGATGAATAACAATAATTTGAGCGTATGTAGACAGGTTTGATTGAACAGTGACAGAGATGTGATGTTGTGTTTTCTTCTTCATTAAAGGGAGGAATCATAATAGGTGCTGCCACCATCTTTGAAAAAGTGATGTGTGAGAACTTTGATGCACCTGTGGTTCAGACACAACACAAAGGCAGGGACAGCGGTAAGCACACAAGATAATACGAGCGAGAATCACATGAATATCTGGTGTATTTGTGAGCGTGTGCTGTTTGTGTTTTTGCAGTAGTGAAAGTTCTGCCTCCTGTGGGAGTGAAAGTTGACGGGCTCAATGTTTCATGGAGTTTTGCTTCCCCAAAATCACAATATTTTCTGGGTCATGTGTTTGAGCTGCAGTACAGATCTGCTGAGCAAAACTGGACGGTGAGCAGATCATCTTCTCGTTCTCTTTCCTTTATTTTCACAGGAAGAAGTCTTAAAGATAGATCCTGTTATAATCATCATCATCATGTGTTTGTGTGCAGGACAGTAAGAGCGTTCAGATCAATGACCCTCATATACAGCTTCCTGAAGATCTTCTGTATTTACATCAGCATTATGTATTCAGGGTCAGAGCCAAACTTGTTTTTAAAAAAACCAAAACCATCTGGAGCGAGTGGAGCAGTGAGTACAGCTGGACATCTGATGATGGTAAATCACGCCCGACACTAGATACAGGTGAGAGATGTACAGAAGACCATAGCAAAAAATATTTAAAGAAAAATTCGAAGAATGATGTTCATGAATCTGTTTCAGAGTCATTTCAAGTCTGGATCACATTCACAGGAGTCGGTCTCAGCATCATCTTCATTTTTATCATTCTGTTCAAATGCAACAAAATCAAATGGTGAGCGTGACGCTGTGACACTCGTATCATCTGTTCAGTCAAATGAAATTAAAGGTTTACAGAGATAATGATTTGTGTTTTTGGGTTATTTCAGGCTGCAGAAGATCCATTCTTCATATATACCTGATCCCAGCAAATATTTCACTGATTTAAACTCATATCATAAAGGAAATTTTGTGGTAAGTGTTTTTTCAATATGCTGTGTATTCAGAGCCTCTTTACGTATTCAATTTTGTTTTATTGCAGCCTGATTCACAGTCGTTTAAATTTGTTTTTAATAATAATCTACACTCAGGACCTAAGAATGACAAAGAGGAAAACAAATCTTCTTTGTGATATTAACTCTTTCCTCGCCAGTGTTTTTTTTTAAGTTGCCAGTTAGCAGCAGCATTTTTTTTGTGTGAAAAGTTTAATGCCTACTAGGATATGTTCTTCTTCAGACCCTCTACTCACTGCTTAGTTAAAGCGCAGCCTTGAGCCTTTTTATATATGACACAACAAGCTTTATAGTTTGTACACCTGGATTGAGCGATTTTCTGTCATTTCTATTTTGCACCTCCTCTCAAGTTCGGTCATACTTTCTAAAAGCAATACTGTTAGGTTTGTAGTGTAACATAAAAAATGAAAAAGTCCCTTAATTGTGCGCACATAAAGGCATTATAATGTCATATCATGTGTATTTCAATTTGACTATCATGTTGTATTTGTTTATTGACGGCGGTGTTTCTCTTTTTCTCAGTCATGGCTCGGTTCAGCGTTCGCTCTCGAAAGCTTTGTCACAGTCGACTCTGAGTTCGTCAGTCCGGTTGAGGTCGTGAAGCTGCAGGACACCGGCGACTCTCACCGATTGGACGCACACGGTGCCACATTGAACGAAGGATGGGAAAACACTTCAAAATCCTCCAACTTCTCAAACTCCACTTACTTTTTGTCCCAGAGCTCCAACAACCCCAACGACACCCTGGAACCCTGCTCGGCACACTGCTCGTACGGCCCTGCGGGGGGAGACATTCTGCCGAACAGTGCTGACGTCGCTCGCGGTGTCGGGAAGGATGAAATGTTTGAACTGGAAAGTTCTCTAAAGAGACTGGAGCAGCTCCGTCAGGACACCCAGAGTCCCGATTCGGGCTTCGCCGTGGGTTCTGAAGACAGCATGGAGGAGTCGGACCTTCCCAGCCCGTTGGGTCTAAATCTGACCCCTCACCCGCTCCTGGGCCTGCCTGCCCCTCATCCTCACAAACATCTCTTTATGGGCTGGGAGCAGACACCTCTTGTACTGGGACCAAACCATCTGATGCACAGCATAGACTTGGACCTCAAGCTTTTAGGTTCATGTGGAATGATAGAGCCCTCCAGTGACGATTACATGCCAGTGAAAAATGTCCAAAATTAATTCACCATTTACCCGCAGATCTCAAAGTCTCTGTGGGTGAAGAGAAAAAAGTGGGTGGGCTCATTTTACTCTGCCATCCAAACAGTCTCTCAGGATCATCATGAATGTATCAAGCCACGCCCTAGCAACCATTTTGGGCACCCTAGCATCCGATCCCATAGACTGCCATTGAAACAAAGCCTATATCATCATATAATCTTTTCACTTGTGGCCAGGAGTATAATCACTGGTAAATGACAATTCATTCATTTCCTAGCAACCAAACAGAGGTACCCTAGCAACCAATTTAAAAAGCCTATACCTCTGCATCAGAACATCGTAGATACATCGGGGGGTGGGCTCTTCTGAAACTTATTAACATTATTGTACCAGTTTGTTTCCTGAATTTTGCTACATCAAGCACCACTTCACATTTTCTTCAGAACTATCTATGTATTGCTTTAATGTATAAGATGTTATAGGATTGTGAATTCTTTAAAAGAAACACAAAGCTAGAAGTTAAAGTTTATTTGTAGCTTACTGAAGTCCGTTTATTGTCATTTATCAAGAGTTCCAAAGATAAAACAAGATTGAATACTGGTGTAGGGGGACGATGCGACACTCTAAAGTCCCGCCTTCCAGTTCAAAGAACCAATCAACAATGGATAAAGACTGATGATTTACTTCATAAAGACTGATCAGTTACTCCACTCTGCTGCTATTTGAGAAATGAAATGCATTTGTGCATTGTGCAAGTGAATGTAAAGATACATCAGTGACTGGAGCGTCTGTATGTATTAAATGTGCCGTCAGTGATTCTGGTTATTTAAGCTTCAGACTTAAAGTCCCCCTGTGGTGAAAATCAAGTTTTATTGTTGTTTATATGTCTATGCGGGGTTTATAATATGCTTTAAGACAACACAAATTTCTGCGGTTTAAAATTGCTTTGGTTTGCTTTGGTCAATCAGATCACCACATTTAAACGAGTGGATCAGTTTGAGTATTATGTATGGATGCTGCTTAGACTCGGTGCAGAAACGATCACAACGTTACTGCTTCAGCTCTACTTCTGTGATGTTCACATGTGCAGTGTGAATGCTGTAAGCTGTTAACATCAGTGCTTAAGATAAGTGCTGCAAACACACAGTTCTCGTATTCATTGTGTAAAACCGAACTTAGCAGTTATGTGTCTGAAACTGTCGAATGAGCATCTATTTACATTTATATCTATGGTCTGAGGTGGTGCGAAAGAGTAGAGGTGGGAACTAATTTGCATATTTACAGATCCATGTATATTAAAGGAGGCTAGGGCGTAGAGTTACATTCATGCTGTTTTAAACATGAATAAATTACTGTCATATATATATATATATATAAATGCTATTATGATGCTCAAAGATGAGTTTTAAAGGATAAAATTATTGACTACAGGGGGACTTTAAGACGTCATGGTCTGTTCCAGTCTGGAATAAAATCATTTAAGTTAATATCAGTCTGCCATTAAACTAACTGTGTTTACCGAATTTACCGTGTTTTAGTGAGGTACAAGCTTATACTATACAGTATGGGCATAACTAGTTATTGGAATTTACTAATTTTCCAGGTTATTAAATCATGGACAAACTTTAATTTTAACATAACTCTGGATCATTTCATTTCATAGTTTCACCCTGATGTGTTATTGGAGAGTCGCCTCATTTTCTTCAGATAACCCCACTACGTGACTATAATAACAAAATATGAGTAGCTGCGTTGCATATCAGGCTTCTTCATTAGGTCAATAAGCTTGTTTGACTTTTATTATTATTATTTATTTTTCCTTTATCGAAACAAATGATTCAAATCATTCAACAGTCATATAGCAAGAATGTTTCAACAAGATATAACTCACAGATCTTTAAACAGAATAACAGATCATAGAAAAGAGAGGGGAAAAAAGTTAGAAGAAAAAAGTAAAAAAAAAAAAAAAAGAGTATACATCTAAGTATTTCTTCCTTTTCCTTATAGACATTCGAGTTTCATAAAGTATAGTATACCTAACAGGGACATTACACTAAAAAAAAATTACATAAAGGTTAACAAAATGTCATTCTTTTTGTTTTAATTTAATTTCAATGACTTCTTTAGTGATTCCATCTCAAGTAAGAATAAATTACATTTAGGGATAACTTTTGCAAATTTCTGTTTATGGATATAGTATTTACCATGATGTAGAAGTTCACCAAACATTTTGCTTCTGTGTGTGAAAGAACATATAACATCTTTTAGAGATAATTTACAATTCACCTTTCTTGGGTTTAAAAGAAAAGATCTAATATCAGTCCAACATTTTAAAGATAGATCACAGTTGTAAAACAAATGAGCCAATTCTTCGTCGTGTACATTGCAAAAAGAACATTTGTTGTTTTGATAATGAAGCTTTACAAGATTGTGTGAAATATTTTAAAATGTACCTCTTTAATTTTATTCAACATACAAACCTTTTTTATTTAACCATGCCGCTTTTCAAGTTCAAAGTTCAGTTTATTGCCATATAGTGTAAAAAACAATTGGAATTTTTTACAGTCAGTCATGCATGGATGTAATGTGGCAAACGAAACATTTAAGACAGAACAAAGATAAGACACACTATACACAATCATATGGAAGCTACTAAATGTAATACTGATATACTGATACTTATATTAATACTGAATAATACAAGTAGGAGTATTAGAAACATTAAAGTGCAAACAGTGTATTCAGTCCTGAATAGAAATCGAACAGTCATTAAGCAGCCTGGCAGCAGTGGGAAAGAAGCTCAGGCGATGCCGGGATTTAGTAGTTCTCGGGAGCCGAAGCCTTCTACCTGAAGGGAGCAGCTGAAACATGGGACAGCCTGGATGAGATGGGTCAGCCATCATTTTTCTTGCCCTTCTCACAGCCCTAATGTTGTGAAGGGTCTCCAGAGAAGGTAGAGAGGTGTTGATCGCTCTCTCTGCCGAGCGGATCACCCGCTGCAGCTTGGCCTTGTCCTTGGCTGCTGCAGCAGGGAACCATAATTATTGCTTTATAATGGAATCAATGATGGCAGAGTAGAACCGGATTAATATTGGCCTGGGCAGCCTGAATTTTTTCAGCTGTCGCAGAAAAAACAACCGCTTGTGGGCCTTTTCATGAGGGCCGTGATGTTCTGACTCCATTTGAGATCGCGGGAGATGGTCAGCCCAAGGAAACGGCAAGACTCCACAATGGTCACTGTGGTGTCCCCCAGCATGATGGAAAGGGGTGGAGCTGCATTCCTCCTAAAATCCACCACCATCTCCACTGTTTTCAGAGCATTAAGCTCTAGGTTATACCTGCGACACCAGCCCTGCAACCGCTCGATCTCCCTCCTAAGCAGATTCATCCCCCCGAGAAATGAGGCCCACTAGGGGTGTCATCTGCAAACTTCACGAGCTTGACCGAGTGGAGAGAGGTGCAATGAATATCAGAATTTTTAGCATGCAAAAAAAAAAAATTCTCTCTATGAGAGAGGTGGATGACGTCAAAGTACCGCGAAAGCGAGACAAATTTTAGTATGATTTCTCGAATCGTTTTCGCGGTACTTTAAAGTCATCGGCCGGTAGGTTCTTGCAGCGCCGAATGAAGTCGAACAGTCTCATTTTTCTTTTTAAAACCCTGCCAAGTGCATAATAGCCATCAGAATATCAAGTGTACTAAATACTGGACAGATGCGTGTTGTCATGACAACAGTTTGAATGATGTCCGTGTGTCATTAATCCTACAGTATTGTCAGGTTGAATATTTGAGGGAAAAAAACTGACCTAATCTTTCACTTCTCACTGCATTAATGAATGTGAAATAAATCTACTCATTATTTCATTCACAACAGAGGAACTCAAACCTATCTGATATAAGGATGATGATTGAACATTAGCTGTACAGCTGTACTACAATAAAGCATGTGTAGTTGCTACAGAGCGCGCAGGTGAGCTGTGACGTCACTGCAGGTAAGGCGTCGTTAGGTGTTGACTGTCGTTATGTGATTAATTAATATTCACTCGCTGTACATAAACACTCAGTCAGCATCTCGTGTCAGAGAGAGAGAAAGAAAAGAGAGAGAGAGAGAGAATCGATCCGCGTGCACAGCAACCTTTGGACTGACAAACAAAACGAGTTCAGCTCGTGTGAATAAAACAACATGTGTAGAACCTGAAACCGAACCCGAACACATCCACAATAATCTCTTCATGAAGCTGCTGAAGAAGAACCTGAGAGAACGGTTCGGTTCCGATGAGGGATGGAGCTTAAAAACGATTTCACTTCGAATCCGAGTCCCGCGAACCGAGTAAGAGAACACGAGCGCTATCGGCCTGTATTATCAGACAGCTGTTGATGTTAATGAATGTGATTATCAGACAGATGTTTAATACCTGCAGGTGTCACGTGCTCCTCATAAATGGAGTTCGTCGAAATGTCTGATTATCTTCATCTTCACCACCATCATCCTCATCCTCGCAGCATCTACATCTCTTCTTTGGTACTTTTTAGGTGAGCCATTAGCCATAGTTTGACAGTCATGGTGAAATCTGTTTACTTGAGTAAAGTTGTAATAATGTATAGTTTAAACTAAAGATCATTGTACATCACTCAATGACTACAGTATATGACATAAGCTACAGTATGAAATGTTGTGAGGTAAACAATCACAGATTTTACATTTAGAGCCAATGGGTTTCTTGTTTACATCCCTGATAACACATACAGAGACATCTATTTGATGTCTGCGTTTACACCTGCAAGATGAATTATTTGATTGTTTGCTCATCTGCAATACATCTCTGAGAGTTTCCTAAAAGATGTCATATAAAGAAATATTGAAGAGTCGACGTCTGCAAGATGTCTTTGATTTAAAGAATGTCAGAAATCAGATGTTTTTACCCACCAGCCCTGCTGAAAAAACAGCATCAAACCAGCATGGGAATAATACTGGTCTATGCTGGTTTAGCTGGTGGTCACCAGCATACCAGCACCAAAACACAACATATGCTGGTCTTGCTGGTATGCTGTTTTTTTCAGCAGGGAGTTGTATTCCAGATCTTCAGCAGATATCTTAGAGATGTGCTTGTGCTATCTGGGGCTGTTAAATAGTTTAAATGGGATGGTTAATGTGTCTTTTTACAGAATACAGGGTTTGGGTTCAGGAGCCGCGTATTATTCAGCAGTACACGGCCAGAGTCTCCATACTGAATGAGAACTTCACCAAAGATCTCTCCAGACATGAGAGCTCAGAGTTCAGAGTTCAGTCCAAGCGTGTGCAGAGCATGGTGAGACTGGACCTTCCAGAACCACCATCAGACACCTGCTCTTATCATCCCAGCCGGCATTTCAACGTTGATTCTCTGTTAAATTAACGTCAAGGACAAGGTTGAATCAATGTTGAATTACCTTTTGATTTTGCAAATTGAATCAACGTTAAACTGACATTATTTCAACCATATTTCAACGTTGATTTTAAAGCATTTTATTAGCCTTTTGCAAACATTTAGCATTAAATGTTGTATCAACATTGAAAACAGGACCTGACATTATTTCAACCATATTTCAACGTTGATTTTTAAGCATTTTATTAGCCTTTTGCAAACATTTAGCATTAACTGTTGTATCAACACTGAAACAAGAACTGACATTATTTCAACCATATTTCAACGTTGAAACAAGAACTGACATTATTTCAATCATATTTCAACGTTGAAACAAGAACTGACAATATTTCAACCATTTTTCAACGTTGAAGGTCGGTCATATGCCTGCTGGGAAAACTTTGGTTTTATTATTTGTGTTATTCATCTTTCTACAGTATTTAAAACAACATGCAATAAAATCATTTACTGATTGGTTTACAGGTGGAGAAGTTGGTGAAGTCCACAGATCTGTCCAGATACTTTAACTCTACGGTAGTCTTTGCTTTCGGGTGAGGTGCGGTCGTTTTGCTGTTTCTCTTGAGAGTGGAGCGGGATCTTCATGTCGTGTCCTTGTGTGTTTTTCTAGGGAGGGCAGTCTGGTGGCTCATTTCTGGCTGCTCCTCTCAGTTCCCAGCAGTCACAGAGATCAGATGAACGTCCAGCGAGTGAATGAAAGTCTTTACCGAGAGCTTCAACACTTTACAGGAGAAGATGAAAGGCACATCTGCACTTATGATGGTTTTCAACTCCTAATTTCATCTTTCACTATAACCGGTAACATTCATCAGATTCATTCATGTTCTTCTGTCTCGTGTTAGCAAACTTCTCTTCATTCGGTTTTAATGCTTTGTGTTTTTACCTTCCAGAAACGACCCCTAAAGTTATAGATCTGTTTCAAGCTTCATTTGGTATTACATTTTATGATTTCATTTCTTGCTTTTACTGTATTATTTTAATCTTATGTTGGATTTTTTGATCTTTTAATGTCTGAATGTTTTACATTAGAAATTAAACCCAACATAGTTTTATTTTACTGTAAGATGCAGAATCATATTTTGACATTTGTTAAGTTTGATAATGTTGAAACTGAGGACAAACTATTATGAGATTGTGTGGGTGTAGATAGTGTGATGATCGGTGAATCTAGACGTCATACATCCACAAAAAATCAGTTTGACCTCAGTGAGATAAAAGTTATGGCAGAAAACAGAAGTTTATTCTTAGAAAAGTTGCCGTTGTGTTTATCAGCAGATCTCACACACAGATATTTTCAGTAAAGTGACATTTATAAAGTGCTCACCACTGAAGATTTTAATCAAGCTTTTAAATCGGTCATGATGACCTTCAGAGTTTCATCTTCTCGTGAATGTATATGATGAGTGTTAGTAGATGACAGATATAAACACAAGTTATATCTTTACAGACTGTTATCGGTATCAGTCGGTGCTCTCCACAGACGTTGTGATACTGGAAGGGCCGAATACACAGCGATCGTCGTGTCTGTGGCACCTGAGGGCTCCTGCGGGCTCCCGGCTGGAGCTGAGGGTCGAGTGGCTTCTGTCCGAGTGTCGGGATCGACTGATCATTTACGACTCCGTCACTCCCACAGATTCACACCTCATCACCTCGTGAGGAAAATATTCAGCTTTCATTGTTACAATAAAAGGAGATTGTGATATCTCTTTAATTTATTTATGAATAAGTCCAAACGTGTCCAGATCATCTTCCTCTCTCTCTCCGTCAGTCTGTATGGCTGTAGCAGATACGAGCGGGTCGTTCAGGTGTTGTCATCTGCTGATTGGATGACTGTAGTTTGGAAAGAGGGTCTGTATAATTATAAAGATCCTTTCTCTCTGAGTGCACGAGCGTGGCCGGATCAGGGTAACACATCGCTCTCTGTCAGGATCTTATGATGGTGATTTATTAAAGATGAATAAGTGAGTTTGTTGTTGTGTGTTTCTACAGATTGTTTATTCACTGTTGTGTTAGAGAAGAGAGATGGCGTTCAGGGGATTTTACAGACTCCTTTCTACCCCAGTTATTACCCTCCTGACACCAACTGCACCTGGCTCTTTACTGTAAATGTTTTGTGTCTTATAGATCTTTAAACTGATGAGGTTCATCTATTATCATCAGAAGTGTTTGTGTGTTTGTGTTGCGAGTGAAGTTGTCGTTATAACAGAGTTTGTGTGTTTAGGTGCCGTCTGTAGAGTTCGGGTTAACTTTGGCTTTTGAGGGATATGAATTGAATCGTGCCAGTTACACGCAGACCTGCACGCAGGGCAAATGGAGCATCCAGAACCGCAGGTTTGTCCTCTCGTTGCCGTCCGGTGTTGTGTGTTATTGCGTGATGATGAAAGTGTTTGTTGCGTTCAGGATGTGCGGGGTTCGAGCGCTGCAGCCGTACGCCGAGAGGATTTACGTGCTTTCCTCCGAGGTCACGGTCGCCATGACGTCAGAGGTGTCGCTCACGGGTCCGGGGTTACAGGTTCACTACGGCATCTTCAACCAATCGGATCGTGAGTACGAACCTCTGACGTTTACAGGCTGTGATCGACGCGAGTGAATTTTCACACCGTTTCAATCCCGCAGCGTGTCCGGGTCAGTTCCTGTGTAACGTCAACGGCCTTTGCGTCCCGGCGTGCGACGGTATCGCCGACTGTCCCAACGGCCTGGACGAGAGAAACTGCGGTAAAGTCCCTCTTATTCACTCTTTCCAAAATTCTTGAGAAGCGTGTGACTAAGCCCAGGTAAGATTTTTTTAACACTTCTGAGGAAATGACATGTAAAGGAAGTGAGAAATGACGTGAGATGCAGGAGAGTGGGCAGTGAGACAGGTTTTTTTTAAACAGCCATGAACTTTAGAAATCATTCCTAATATAATTGTACTGACTGCATTTGTTGTGTTGTGTTGTGTCAGTGTGTATCGCTCAGTTTCAGTGTACAGAAGACAGTCGGTGTGTTGACTATTATAAAGTCTGTGACCAACACTCAGACTGCAGTGAAGGCAGCGATGAGCAGAACTGCACTCATGGTATCACACAAACACACAAAACAACACAAAACACTCAACATCTTTTCTAAAGTCAACTTTATTTATATCTTTTAAAGCATCTTATAGGGCTAATAGACAGGAAAGTATTGAGATGTGATGTTAATGAAGAACCAGCAAGTGTAGGAAAGTCAGATCTGTTCTGCTTGAGTTTCATGTTTGTGAGAAAAAAAAAAATCGATTTGGTTGATTAAAAATCAATTCTCAAAGGCCACAAATCGTTTTTTTTTTTTTATGAAATAACCTGATCCTGTTTGATCAAGGAATGCGACTGTTTTTACTTTTTTTAGCATACATTTTTTATCTTGCATCAAAATTGTATTGTATTTAACATAATTGTATGCATTTGAAAATTAGAGATGGGTTCTGTTTTACAGTTTTTTTCGATTGCTAAACGACAGTGGGCACAACTGGAGTCACATGTGCAAAACTCTAACTACAGTCTGCACAGCAGCAGTTCATGTGGACCAAACTCTAGTTCGTTTTTCATTGTTTAAACACAGTTTTCAAAACTTTACACACTTATCCCATGACTTTAACCACAACCTGCACAACACTGTGGATTTACAGCACTTTGTTCAAATGCCAACACACTGCTGTCAAAACTGGGAACCACACATTCAAAACAGAAAAGATTTCAGCTTTAAATATATGAAATAAGATTTCATATAAATATAAATTCCAATTTCATTTATATATTTCATTTATATATAATATTACTTTTTATATAAATATGATAGGTAGAGCTTAGAAAGACAAATTTTGGAAATGGAACAAGGAAGATGGGTTCATGGAGGGAGAAGGGTGGCAGGTAGTGGTCTGATGCTAGAGAGAGGCAGGATTAGCTCCTCAATTATTTGTTTGAATTACAGTATGTACTTTTAGTTTCTACCTTTTTTTCTCATTACTATAATTCTGTAAATTACTACAGACTATTGAAGGAAACTGCTAATTTTTATTTACCTTAAAGAATTGTTCTGTTCTAAAAATTTCAATAAATCATGTGATAAATAAATAAATAATTATTTGAAAAAATAATACATTGTATGAAGTCACTGAAATTGTTCAAACTGTAAAGATAAAAAGTTAGTATTTTCTGTATTGGTGTTTGATGCTAGTGTTTTTACTCTCAGTGTGTTCTGAATGACATTGTGTGTTATCTCAGTGAGGGTTGTGCTTTGTGTTTGGCTGCAATGAGCTGTTTTGAGTCATGTGTTAAGAGTTGTGTTGCTTGTAGTGAGTTTTGCAGGTGATATGAACTGTTTAGCTCAGGTGACTGTTGGTAGTGCAGACTGTAGTTAGAGTTTTGCACATGCAGCTCCAGTTGTGCTCACTGTCGTTTAGCAATTGAAAAAAACTGTAATTTACCCAAGTGTACCTAAAATAAAAAAAGTGTAATATACAGGTTGGTGGCGCTTAATTTCTTTTTATAAATTACCCACTTGTAAACTTATCTTCACTGTTTTTTTTATAAATAAAGTATTTATATAAAATCTATATTCGTTGAGTTGAATCGAGAATCGAGTATAAAAATCGGTCCCGTAATCGAAATTGAATCGATCCAGAACATCGGAATCAATACCCAGCCCTGTAGAGCACATTTTAAAACCACCGGTGTGGACCAAACACATGATAAAGTAGGCAAAAGAAATAAAACATAGCAAGAATATAAAGACTGATAAATATCAGGTTTATAAATCTTTTAAATCAAACATTAAGGAACCCAGAGATAAAGACTGTACATGTTGAACATTTACTTGTGAAGCTTATGAGAGTTCATCAATGATAAAACGAGAACAGTGATGTCATCATCATCATCATCATCATCGATTCGCTCTCTTATATTACACAACAATCAATGTGATCTTAACCAGACAGCACACAACAACAACAACAACAACAACAACAACACACAAGTGCTCTGTCTGTCCACACTTAATGTAAAAACAACACAATCACAACCAGTTTATATTACAGTTTTTTACAGACGCTAGGACACATTTCTCAATACTTTTGCAAAACTCTTCACACAGTTCTCCTAACAAACTTTCAGCTTGGCAAAGCAGTTCATTTCACATTCAAAATGCACTACAGCTATCAAAACACTTTATTCAGGTCTCAAATCAACTCTAACAAAAGTTGACAGCCGCCAAACACACTTTGTCACCCACAAAACAATGACCAAAAAAAAAAAAAAAACACTTACAGCATGTAGCATTATACATTATCTCTGTTTATAATTCACTGCAATCTATGTTACTGGAATCAATCAGACATGATGCAGAAGTCTTCAATATTTTATGTTGTTTATTTTTATTTTTTTTGCACCGAGTAACTCCAAAATACAAGAATTTTTATACACACCATCCACTGATACACATACAATAGTAATGCTAATCTACTCGGTCTTCTTCCTTTGGCCATTTGTTATTATTGCATTTCATTTTAAGATTTAAAATATATTTCATTAAAATATTAATGTAGAAATGTAGTAAGTTGATGTCTTATTCAGTTTTGTATTTTGTTATTGTTTTGAACATAAGTTTAACAGTTTTGAAAACAGTACATAAGCATGTGCAAATTGTCCTGTATGAATAAAGAGTTTTGGTAGTTGTTGTGTCTGAGTGAGAAAAGAGAAATTTAAGAGATGTAGTCATTGAATGCATTTTGTGCCAAAGCAATGATAATTCATCCTCAGTTTAGCCCACATAGACTTCTGTTGTGCTCACTGTGTGAAGAGTTTTGCAAAAGTGACCTAAGTATTGAGAAATGTGTCCTAGCGTCTGGAAAAAACTTTATCTGTTGTTTTGTGACTTTAACCTTTCTGCAGTTTAATAATAGCTGACTTTGATTGACAGCTGTGCCGTGTTCAGACCTCACATATGTGTGTGAAGACGGAGCGTGTCTGAAAAAACCAAACCCAGAGTGTGATTTTATCACCGACTGCCCAGACAAATCTGATGAGAAATACTGCGGTAAGAGTGTGTGAGCAGGTGTGTAAGTGTGTGCAGGTGTGTGTGTGTGTGTGTGTGTGTGTGCGTGCGTGCGTGCGTGTGTGTACCTGGTAATTATCATGTTGTGGTGACCAATTGTCCCCACAAAGATAGGAATACCAGTAAATTTGTAACCTTGTGGGGATTAGGGGAAGGGAATAGATTTGTATGGTATAAAATGCATTACATCATTGGAATGCTCCCACAAAACATGGCAACCAGAATGTGTGTGTGTGTGTGTGTGTGTATGTGAGCATGTGTTCAGTGTGTAATTGTGTTGTTTTCTCTATAGACTGTGGTCTGAGGCCGTTCAGCAGTCGTGTGGTGGGCGGGGCTGATGCGGTGGAGGGGGAGTGGCCATGGCAGGCAAGTCTGCAGGTCAGTGGTCGTCACATATGTGGAGGAGCTTTAGTCTCGGCCCAGTGGGTGATATCTGCAGCTCACTGCTTCTATGATGACAGGTGAGCGGTCGTGTCTGTCTGTCTGTCCATCCGTCTGTCTGTCTGCAGTTCTTCTGGCTGTTTAATATCTCTGTCTGTCTAGACTGTTCTCCCCGTCAGTATGGACGGTCTATCTCGGTAAACTTCGTCTCAGTGGTAACAGTCAGACAGAGGAAGCCGTCCGGGTGTCACACATTCACCTGCATCATTACTATGACGATGAGACGCACGATTATGACGCTGCGCTGCTGCGGTTGGTGCGGCCCGTGTGGTCGGGTACTTTAGCTCATCCCGTCTGTCTGCCACCCAGAACACATCAACTGGAACCGGACCTGCTGTGTTGGGTCACGGGCTGGGGAGCGCTCCGAGAGGGAGGTGACGAACACGTTCAACAGCTCTTCTGCCCTTTATAATCAAACCTTAAATACAAGCTTAGAATGCAGACTTTGTCTCTGTAAGGTCTGGAAAATTTGTCTCCAAACATCTGGATTAGAAATAAACACTTCTATAACACTTTATATGCTTAAATATGACTGAACTCACTCTCTGTGTCTGTGTGTTAGGAGGAGCAAGTGATGTTCTGCAGAAAGTAGACGTGCGATTGGTCAGTGAACAAGCCTGTGTCCGTTCCTATGGTTACGCGATCACTCCCAGAATGATTTGTGCCGGTTATCGGAGCGGAGGGAAAGACGCGTGTCAGGTCAGCATCACGTTCTGTATGGTTCATCATCTGTAAGAGGTTGAAGTCACAGATGTTTGTGTGTTTTGGGTCAGGGTGACTCCGGAGGGCCGCTGGTGTGTCAGGAACCGTCTGGTCGCTGGTTTCTCGCTGGTGTGGTGAGCTGGGGCAGAGGCTGCGGGCGGCCCGATTATTATGGGGTTTATACACGTATCACCAAACTCACCACCTGGATCAAACAGCTGATTTCTTCATGAGGAACATCTGAACTCGGTGTATTTAGAGACGGGTCAGGAGAAACCTTACAGACGAGAGCTGTGAGCAATGATGAGAGTTACATGAGCTCTAAGTCTTCTGGGTAATCTGGACTACGACAGTGTGAACATGAGTTTATTTCTAGACCGGACTTACACACTGTTGGTAAGAGATGTGTTTATCCTGAGGTGAAGTGCACAGAAGGTTAAGCATCGCTGTATATTTTGTTTTAGTGTAATGATCAGATAATATATTTACTAAAACATTTACTCACTTTCCTGTTGGCTCGTGTACCTGTATGACTTTTATGTGTTTGAATGTAGGTCCAGGCATTGGTTTTCATACGATGAAAGTGAACAGATGATCTCACAAATTATCAATGAGATACGAGAATTAATTTATGAAGACAGAATCTTTATTGTGGTTTATTCAATTCAATTTTATTTATATAGCGCTTTTCACAATAGTTTAATTGTTCCAAAGCTGCTTTACAACAGCTACGATTTAACCGTACTAGTAAGAGTAGTAATAATATAACCTATAGAAGAGAGATCCAAGTTAAGCTGATGTCAGCTGAAGGGTTAAAAAAGTTTATTTAAGCTCAACCACTGCAGTGTGAAGTGTTGACATTAAACAAGACTAAAGTCACAGATGCACAAGCAACACTTCAATAAGCTTATATTTTCTGGAACAATTAAAATTTTAAAGGTCCCATATTGTCAAATCTGAAATTTTGTGGCTTTTTTCATGAATTAATGAGTTCTTGGTGGCCTTTGAGGACCATACGAGTTTCAAAACAGTCATTAAACAGTTAAATGTAAACAGCCTGCTTGAAGTAGCTGTGAGTTAAAATAGTTTGTTTGTACGTGATGTCACGAATACACAGTTGCCACTTTAAATCTCCACCCCCCCCCCGAGCACTGTCCATCGCACCCACCCCCTTTTTTGACAAGCAACAGGCCAATCAGAAGAGAGGCTCATGAATATTACTTATTACAGGCCAAAATGATCTGTTCTCAGCAGAGCTCCTGAAAGAGGAGCTGTAAAAAATATATAGAGATTGTTTTTGGTACTTACACTGTAAATATATATTCTTAAGGACGTCATAACCTAAAATAAAACTCTAGAAAGCTTTGAAATATGTGACCTTTAAATAGATTTTCAGAAGACCATCAGATGAGATTTCAGAGTGAAATACTGACACCCGGCGGACAGCTGCAGAATTACAAAAGTTAATATTCAGGGTCTATTTTTTATAAATACAGTTTAAATATGTGAAAAAGAATAAAACAGGAATAAAAGTCACAATATTTAAGATATTTTCTTTCTTTCGCAATTACTGCCATGTGGCCGTCACACTGAGCACTTTTGTAACGTCTTCAGTTTAGTGTCACATTGTCAAGATTTTGCAGAAGCTTCTTGGGATTTAACCCTGAGATGATTTTTAAACATGATCTATTCTGGACTCTTATTGGCTGCTTTTTCTTTATTCATTCAACAATTAAAAAAGATGTAGTTTATGAATAAAATAAATATGTGAGCTGTCTGCATGTTTGAGGAACACCACAGATCTATCTACTGTGATTACAACTTGTTTAGAAAAACTGTATTTTGTTAGACTGTCGAGCAGAAGAATGTGGGAGTTTTGGTGATTCAGAGATAATTCAGCTGTGTGTGGTTACAGCAAACACAAAAAACCCAAACCAGTCAGATATAGGAAAGGTTTAAGAAGCATTAGAGCTGTTTTTTATTGAGGTTACTTAAAATATCTATTTAATAAAATGAAGACATAAACACTCTTTTTGATGAATTTAAAGATTATTATCTAAACTTATCTGAAACTTTCACAAGCAAAATTCATTTAGTGCATGCAGCTTTATTAAAGTTGATGGTTTATTCAGTAGTCCTTGAATAAACAACACAATTAATGTTGTTTATAATTATGTGATAAACGCAGTTGCAGATGTTTTACAAAATACATAACAATGTTTGCACCAATATAATGTGCAAACTTTCTGACATCTCGGGCAAAAGTCTCACAATTTACATCCACAACATGATGCATGGTGGGATACACTTAGATAGTGTGAGTTAAGGGCACTGCACTGACAGTTTTAAGACATGGCACAGTCTTGCACACTTACTACCTGTGGTCTGCATGAGCTCTCCAGTGACCAAGACCACAAGTATGGGTATTTGGATGCAGCCACTGATTCAAACACACACACACACACACACACACACACACACACATATTAGAACACACACACTGATTCAAACACACACACTGATTCAGACACACACACACACACACACACACACACTGATTCAGACACACACTGATTCAGACACACACTGCTTCAAACACACACACACACACACACACACACACACACACACACACACACACACACACACACACACACATATTAAAACACACACACACACACACACACACACACACACTGATTCAGACACACACTGATTCAGACACACACTGATTCAAACACACACTGATTCAAACACACACTGATTCACACACTGATTCAGGCACACGCTGATTCAAACACACACATTCATTTTCCAATACACAATTATGATCTGCTGACATCAGCATCTCTCACAGATCCTAAAAACTTCAGCAGCACACAGACACAAACAAAGAGATGTACAGAGACAGAAAAGAAGCTATAGAGAGAGAAAGATAGAGTGATAGAGATATATATATATATATATTAGAGAGAGAGAACGAGAGAGATCCCTGAGTCACACTGAAGGTGCTTGAGGACACAGTGGTGAGTTAAAACATTTCTTTCTCAACACTATTGAATCATTCAACAGTTGAACTGCATGATTGTCTGCATGAGTTTATGATTTATAAAGATCTCTAGATACACTTCAATTCATTTAAAATGACTTATTAAAGATTATTGGAGATTCATAACTTCTATGTGAGGACGTGGCTCTCTCTCTCTCTCTCTCTCTCTCTCTCTCTCTCTCTCTCTCTCTCTCTCTCTCTCTCTCTCTCTCTCTCTCTCTCTCTCTCTCTCTCTCTGTATTTCTCTCTCTCTCTTTGTCCTCGTCTGGAATTCATCAAACTCACATCAGCTTCATCAGTATGAATTATTGTGTTTGCTATAGATTTGTTTGATCTTTAAAGATGATGTTATAGATTTGAAAGCATCCTAATAAAGTTTGTAAAAGTTTAAGAAAAATATAACAGAGACAGACAGAGAAACATCATTATTACTGATAAACAGTGTTGGGGCTAGTTACTCAAAAGAGTAATATATTACGTATTACATATTACTCTCAAAAATAGTAATGCCTTACTTTACTTTATTACTCCCTGGAGAAAGTAACTAGTTATATTTCTAGTTATATTACTAGTTACATTTTTTTTCTGGACAAGAATGTTTATTTGGGCAAGCCACAGCCAAGAAAATGCTGGCTTCCTTACCCGCTACTGGACGTAGGGCACAGCGTTCGGAGAAACATTAAAGAGTGTGCACTTCACCGTCAAGTTATTTTTCTTCCGTTGAACATAATAAAATATGACTGAATCTCCACCCGTCGAAACTAGCTTTCTGTTGCTGGGAACCTTCCTCTGAAAAAGAGCTTGCCGTTGTTGACGCTTCCATTTACCCGATCTGTCTTTGTGCTGCTGCCGCTCTGTGCTGCTGGCTGCCGGGTGTCGACCAATCGGTGATGGTAAATGATACCTCGTGATAAACTTAGACCAATCACTGTTCCATTCACGCCCTCCTCCCCTTCCCTTTTGTTCTCTGTTTTTTGTGCCTTGTGTGATGAAGGTGCTACTGGCGAATGTAACTTAAGTAACTAGCTCGGGAAAACAGTAATAATATTACCATTTTCAGACGGGTAATGCCTTACACTACTAGTTACTGAAAAAAGTAATATTATTACAGTAACTAGTTACTTTGTAACTAGTTACACCCAACACTGCTGATAAACTTTAAATATAAAGCTGACCGGTCCTGCTGAATGATGAACAGATACACACATCTCATCTCAGAGGTTTATTACTTCCATAAAATAACAGCATGTTCATGAATCTGAAGATTACACTTATTGTGTGTTTTTAAGAAGATTACCCGAGTCTCTCTCTCTCTATTCAGGTGTCATCATGTCTGCTGTTTTTCTGTCTGCACTGCTGCTTCTGCCCACTGTGGCCTTTGGCTCCGCCTCTTTAAGACCGCCGCCCAGACATTGTCGAAGGTGTTGTGATCAGCTGGACCCACCCCTGAACCCCGCCTCCCATCCTGCAGCCAATCATACACCTGAGATCCGCACCTTTATTAACATGACAATCCTTAAAGGTAAAGTTCACATCATCACCTTCAGTCCTGCAGACTCACTGAACACAGAGATCATTGCTGTCATTGGTCAGATGAGTCATGTGATCACAATGTGTTTGATTTCACTGTCATTATAACAGCAAATATTCAAATACACACTGACCACATAGATGATTGGTGAATGTTTTTTCTCAAACCTTCAATGATTCACCTCTAAAATGATCAAGATCAAAATGATTAAAGTCCCTATGAAATAAAAAATGCCTATATTGCAATGTTTATTATAAACAATTTATCAGCGTGGGTCATTATAAAAAAAACATCTGCCCCAGACTTCAATCTAAATCTAAACTTGTATTTCCACCCACTTCCGGAGATCATTCTCTTATGACATCATCTAGACGTCATGGGCGAGAGCCTCCGTTAACTCCGCCCCCTCTAACTGTCAGTCTGCTGAGAGTTCTCAATGAAACGCCTACTTTTTGATATCCAATCAATTCACAAGCAACGCAAGCGTTTTCCTCACAGATATTCAGTTTCACACAGAAATACATCACAATACGGAAGTAAAGTGGAAGAGTAATTCTTGAATTTATTGACAGGAGAGAAAGGAGAGCGTGGTGACCGAGGAACTCCTGGCAAAGCCGGTGGTGATGGACCTCCAGGATTCAGAGGTGAGATCGGACCCAAAGGCAGTAAAGGAGACACCGGAGCTCCTGGAGATCCCTGTAAAGTCCAGCGGTCCTCTTTCTCCGTGGGCCGACGCAAAGCTCTGCACAGCGCCGATTATTACCAGGCTCTGATCTTTGACACGGTCTTTGTGAATCTGGACCAACACTTCAACATGTTTAAAGGCAAGTTCTTCTGTTTAGTGGCGGGAGTTTATTTCTTTAATGTCAACATTCACACCTGGAACTTCAAAGAGACGTACCTGCATCTGATGCACAACGACCACGAGCAGGTGATTCTGTACGCGCAGCCCAGCGATCGATCCATCATGCAGAGTCAAAGCGTCATGCTGTCATTAGAGCTGAATGATGAAGTTTGGGTGAGACTGTACAAACGTCAGCGAGATAATGCCATTTACAGCGATA
The DNA here is from genome assembly GCF_030506205.2 of Paramisgurnus dabryanus. Classification (NCBI taxonomy): domain Eukaryota; kingdom Metazoa; phylum Chordata; class Actinopteri; order Cypriniformes; family Cobitidae; genus Paramisgurnus; species Paramisgurnus dabryanus. The sequence goes on from NC_133343.1 coordinate 407,875, forward strand.
ACACGGACATTTACATCACATTTAATGGACATCTGGTGGCACCTAAACTGTAAAAGACAGACAGTGAATATTTCCCTTTTATTCTTCATCTCATACTGATGAAATGACTCTCTCAGTCTCGCTGGATGAGTGATGATGATGTTTGTTGGTTGGTTTAACATCAGGGTGTTTTTCTCATTTCATCTCTAAAAACATAAACAAGGGGTTTTCGTCTGGACTGTTCCTTTAATTCACTCGAATGATTTCAGTTCCCTTCTCGTAAAATAAAGACAGATGGAGTCAGTGTGAAATGATGCTGTAGATGTGTTTTCTCTGGCAGCTGGTCTAGGATCAGTCTTTATCTTCTCTTGTGTTTGTCAGTTGTGTTCATGAAAGCTCTATACAGTAAATCATCACAAATCTCAACCATTAATAGTTTCTCTTTTAGTTTTGTTTCATGAGTTTATAAACTGGTTTTGTTAGTGTTTCAGGAGGTGCTCAGCTGTATGTTTACTTTCTACAAATATTCCTTTAATTCTGATGATGTCCTGCTCATTTTTATGTATTTTCAATTAAATTCAGCAACAAAATAATCACAAAACATTATCTCGAGTCTTGACTCGTTGGTATTTGCATTCGCTTGTCTTGGACTTTGACTCCAGCAATATAGACAATTTCAGTAACAACAACATAAACCAACAGCTTTTGTGGCCCAAACCTAACTTCCAATAGACTTCTGCACAGAACAAGGAAAATAAATAACCAGTAAACTACCTTCAGTTCAAATCATAGCTAAAGTGTATGAACTAATGTTACTGTGTAAATCTATACGATGTTAACTACACATCCTTAAATTCTTGCCTGGCTGCCAAATCTGCACATCAGTGATCTGTGCTCACTCACAGTCTCCTCCCATCGTTTTTTATTTTCCACACAGAATTTGTTCAAGAGGTCTTTTTAGTCACTAGCCGTACAGACACACAAGACCGGAAGTAAACTCTGTGCCAGACGCGCAACAACATGAGTCCGATGCCATTTTTCTGCCAGATACAGCAAAATATATACACTCTAAAAACAAACGGTGCTATATAGCACCAAAAGTGGTTCTTTGCTCGTAATCATAGAAGAACCGTTTTTAGTGCCATATAGCACCGGTGAAGCACCTGTGTAGAACCATATAGTGCTTTGTAGAACCATATGTGGTGCTATAGTGGTGCTATATGGCCCCTATATGGTTCTACACAGGTGCTTCACCGGTGCTATATGGCACTAAAAATGGTTCTTCTATGGTTACGATCCAAAGCAACAGTTTTGGTGCTATGTAGCACCGTTTGTTTTTTTAGAGTGTATATTTTCTAATATAATTTTAAATATATTTTAAAATATACAAAAAATATATGTACTGAAATATATTTTGAAATGTTTACAAAATATATTTTTCACCAATATATTTTTGAAATATATTTTAAAAATGTTTTATTGTAAAGCACTTAATAAAAACTGCTACAACCGTTACATCCCTGAAAATGTTTGAAAAGATTAAAATTAAATATATTTTCAACTACAAAAATATACTTATATTTTATACAAACTTTTATATTTTGAAAAATATATATTTTTTGCCATATGGGTTGTAAAATTAGCAATGTATTGTTGCCCCTAAAATATATTTTGAATGATATGTTAATTAATTAAGGTTAAAACTAAATTCACACATATATTTAATTGAGTTTTATTTTATACAAAATGTATTTAGCATATATTTAAAACATATTTTTGGCCAAAGAAATGTAATTTTTTGCCGTATGGGAATGCCAATAAGCAGCTGCATAATATTGAGAGCAAGCCTGGGATCAAAATGCTCTCATCTCTTATATTCCTCAAGAGCAACAATCCACTTCTGTAATAAAGAAAAGGACACTGAGAAACATGTCCAGTATGAGGATTAGCCGTTCACATTTTGCAACAACCTTGCCGTTTTCATCCGCGCTTGCGCTCCCGTAGCGTCCGCCGTTGCTAAGGAACCATGAGCCGCACTTTTCCTAGATCCACTAATGCGTCTCCATCAGGTCTCCATGCATTGCTAGGGTTGGAGGCAGATAAACTCTGCAGAACAGTGGGTCCCCATAAGCAAAAGTGCTTAAGACTTTAGAGATTTATGCCTCTTAAACTCGATCATGATCACTCGATCAAATGTTGTACATTTGAATTGATTTCACGTAATGTTATGTCTTGCATTTGTTGAGGAGGAACTGCTTGTCTTGGTTGTCATTAGTATCACACTGCCCTCTAGTGTGCACATTAATACACTATCAGTCCTGTTCATTTTCTGCATTATGTTTACATTAACATACCGTACATTCTACTGTAATGTGGTGACCATTGAGAAATCAATTTTCAACATATTTAGCTTCTTTAGTGAATATATAACCTTCAAACAACAATCCATGTCATCATTATTTCACACCAATCACACCGAGTAGATGTGACAGACACACAAATGCAAACACTTTTTGTAATTAATTTATTATATTTCTTTGTCATAGAATTTATTTGTATGTTTTTTAAGGTTAACATATAGCCATTCATGTACACAAAACAAAAGGATTGTATAAACTCTCCTTAATCTTCTCATCAAACCCTTTGACTCTCTTTAGTGTTTAATCAGAGGATTTATGACATTTACAGTTTAAATGAAATACATGAACATGAGAAACTCTCACAACACACTTAATGTCATCAGATGAGAGAGAGAGAGATAGAGAGACCTTGAACTCTCTATAGGTTATAGACGCACCAGTTGATGTTGATGTTTATTGAAATCAGTGCATGATTTAGTGTCAAAATCATATTGATCATCATCATATTGATCTTAGTGTTATGTGAGTGGTAACAGAGATTAAACAGTGAAATGAGAAAACTGTCAACACTTTAAACCCAAACATATAAAGACAGAAATATCCTTTAATATATTCAAGCAAACAGCGCAGAATAAATCACCAATGAGAAGCAAATAAGACAGCACAGCGGCCTGAAACATCACAGCTGTAAGTCTCTGTATGTGTGAAGATATAACTCATTTTGTTTAAATAATGTTATAACATGTTTATTATAATGTTATGATATTTTATTGTGTTTTATTGTGATACTTTGCTGTTTGATTGATATAAATTGGAATTAGATTTTGAAAATGTAAAGTTTTCTTGTTTTGGAAGCAAACTCTTCATATTATCATCATCATCATCATCATCAGATGACATTAGACGAAAGGGCTCTGTTCTTTTGAATCCATATGTGTGTCATGATGAAGCTCATCACACACAAGATGTTATTATAAACACTGACCGTGTGTTATTTATATGAAGTTGTGTTGTGTGTCGGTGACAAACACTGATGAAGATTCAGAAGACACTAAATACAAGCGTATGACAACACAAACGCTTCCGGCTTCGGAGACTCGATCAGTGTGTGATGTAGACATGATTGTGTGTTTGTGTTCATGTGGACAGTGTGTTTGTGTTTCAGATAATAATAATAATATTAACTGAGAGGAGAGAGACATTCAGCTTTACCAACAGAAGAAATCTTCCCTTCATCTACACAGAAACAGGAGAGTAATAAATAAGATAAATAATGTAAACAGCAACAACATTTACAACAGCAAACACAAAACAAATATGACAGAGAGAGAGAGATTGAAATGAATGAAAGATCTGTGGGCTGAATATTGCAGATATAATAATGTTTTAAGAAAATTAGATGAACAATTAGAGATTATTCAACAACAAATATCACACCAGACCTCAGCTTGAAATGTCTGCTTTGCATTTTTAATCCAATTTCATCTCAGTCTGATTAAATGATTCGTTTTCCATAACATCTCCTAGCTGTGTTTCATGAGATGTGAGAGGCATTGAGTTACTGTAAGAGACGACTGATCTGTCTGTAATGAACCACAGCCAAACGTTTACCAGAATAACTCTCATAACAGATCTCAGTTTATAGCAGCAGACACTTTCTCCTCTCAGTCGTGTTTTAGGGTTTGTGTTGATCAGTTACTGCTCACTTTCATCGCATTGAAAAATAACTTTAACGTTCTGCCAAACGAATCTGTAATGTAAATAATGTGAAAATAATCCCTGTGGTATGAAGTGACTTTACTCTAATGTAATCTGCTGATTTAATGAGAACAAAAGTTCCTTAGCAGTGTTTGGTAAACACATTCTGAACAAAACCTTCAGCCGTCTCGATCAACTCATTAAAACACTTTAACATCAGACTCAAACTCATTTTAATGGGTTAATCTTCAGTGTGAGGTTACTAAACACACATAAATATGGGGTAAAATAATCCAATAAACTCAATTATTTCAAGCAAACTTTTCAGTATCGATTGATTATTAAAGGTGCATTGTGTAACTTTAAGAAGAGTCTTTTGACAGAAATGCAGTATAATCTACATAAATATATTATGAGTGGTGTATAAAGACCTTACATTATGAACCGTCTTGTTTTTATTACCTTAGAATGAGGTGTTTTTATCTCCATACACACGGGTCTCCTTACATGGAAGTCACCGTCACTTTCTACAGTAGCCCTAAACGGACAAACTATTCTAGAGAGAGCATTTTATTATTATGTTGTCTCAGACGATGACATGTTTGTCCTGCGACAGCTACCGTAGCTTCACTATGCGCTTCGAAAGGGATGGATGAGATGTGCACTAAGCCATTGGTTGCAATTCACAATCTCACCACTACAAATCTACACAGTGCACCTTTAATATTTATATTTTGACTGAGGTTATTATGTCTCTTTCTCTCTCTCTCTCTGGTCCACAAACGTATTCAGAAGATCTCACAATGATAGACAAAGATTATTTTGGGGTCTTGAGGAACTGTAGGATGGGTTTTGTTCTTGATACGGAAGTGCAAGCAAGAGAGACAGATGACAATCTGATCACACAAACACACAAACATCCTCACACAGAAAGAGCCGGACAGTCATTTACTATTACCACCAGAAGTGTCAAGAGCCCAGTCTGTCATAGTTTTTCAAAAGAAAACCATTCATGTAAACATCTAGTAAAACTCTGCAAATGATAATGACATGAAGGTTCTGCCATTGGCCGTGTCTGGGTCAAAGGGTAAAAGGCCGTCAGCTGGCATCTCCTCATCCTCCAGCACTGCTTTGTTCCTTTATTGTCAACCATCTTTATAAAATCCTTGCGCCGCTCTACTACGGTCCTGTTGGCTTGGAGTAAGGGTTCTCCAACAAATAACGGTAGCGATTGTAATTATCTAGCAGGAATTTGGGAGCATACATGTGTTCCTTAGGGTCCGAGGGCGGATACTCCTGTACGGAGCCGTCAAACCAGCCACCCGTTCGGATCAGCTCACGGATGTAGTTGAGGTCCCGTTTATCCTCGTAATCTCCCCACCGAGGAAAATCTCCATTCTGGGCCGAAATGAGTTTGAAGTGAATCCCCTCGGGCGTGAAACACCAGGAACAGTGCCAGCCCGCAAAATGGAATGGACTTCCGACGGACCACTGCACCAAGATGTGGCCGGTGTCGTTCTCGTACTTTCGGAATCCCGACATGGTGTAGTATTCCCGTCTGCGCAACCGAATGCCGTCGTTGTCGTAGACGTCCCTCAGCATTCCGACGGTACACCCGGACACCACCTCGAGGGATCCCAGTTGCTTCCAGAAGAATCCGTACAGGGATTTCCGCATGTGGATGGCAAAGGGCTCCGTCCAGCCGTCAAACAATTTGAGGAAAAGCACTCCTTCCTGAGCTGGAATTTCATCTGCATCATTTATAAGAAAAACGTCATCCGACCGCAAGCCCACGACTCGAGACATTCCATCACGGGTGAGGAACGTGCGCAGGTAGTCGTCGGCAATCCACCCGTCCTGGCGGCCACCGTCGGGAAAGTGGTCCAGGAAGACGTAGAGGATCTTTTTCTCAACATAATGGTACGTTCCGTTGAGCAGCATATTGAGGAACCTCAGCGGTCGTCTCTCCCCGTACGCCGTGAAGTTGGACTCGCACACTAGGAAAAGGTCCACGGCCTGGCTAAGTTCACGGAAGCGCACGTGTAACAGGTCGAACTCATGGTTTACGTTGATGGCGTTGATGACGCGTCGGGGTCTCTCGCGTGGCGTCAGTCTTTCCTTGGTGGGCAGGTTAGAGTGATAGACCATGGTGGGCACTCCGCAGTACGGACCGTGCCAACCCGGCCTACAGACGCACTTTACCAGCCGTCTTCCGCGCTTTTGCTTACCTTGATCCTCCAGGGATTTTCCTTGATTCTTGGACTCGTTGTGCATCTGCAGTATTCCCCGCTGACCTACTCTAACTACCGTGGGTCTCGCTTTCAATGTATCATCTTTAGGGGGTGCCGTCTCTGTGCCTTGGCGGAAACACAGAGCACCCGCTTTGGTGCGAATGAAATACTTGTTGGGATCGTCCTTAAGGTTGTGACGGCGACGGTGTAGGTCTCCCAGCAATCCCAGAGGGTCCAGATTAGATGTTTGATGGGCCTGGGGATTTTTCACTACGACTCTCGCAGGACTTTCTCCTCTTTTTGGATCTGGCTTGTGATTGGGTGGACTACTGGGTGGCCAGATGACCAAATTTCCCCTCTGAAGCTAAAAACAGTAAAGAAGAACATTAAGTTTCACTATGAATCACACATTTCATTATTAAATTATACAAACAAAAAAACAACCAATGACCGTTGTGAAAAGAGAAAATGAATCACTCAAATTCTTATTTCACTTTTGTCTATAGTGAAGTAACCATCAGATTGTACCTCTGTAGTGACTGAGCTCCTGCGCCGTGGATCTTCAGGTCTCCTCCACGGCCGCGGTGCTTCAGGTTCTCCGCTATCTCCTCCAGTCACCCGGGACTCGATCTCCAATGGCCTGTAGACCAGAGGAGGACCTTTCTCCGGAGACGCACTGGACAGCGGAGAGGAGCCGTCCTTCCAGAAGAAACCCGTTACCATGATGAAGGATCTGATTTTGGGGTAAGGTGCAGACAGTTCCCTCAGCAGAGACACATAGTGCAAGGCTTTGTAGTAGTGCAGGAAGGAAATGACACACAACCCCACCGTGCAAATCAGGAACACTCTGTGACGTCTCATTTTCATCCTGAGACACAGAAAAAGAGAGGGAGATACATCAAGGAGTGAGTTTGACGTCAATGCTTTAATTATGTAGGCAGGTGGTGCTGGGGAGCTGGATTTACACTGCAGATCTTGGTGCCCAATTTCTTCAGATTTTTGGACAACCTGTTTATATCATCTTTTAAAAGTGACTCGTATCCTATATCAGCATTTACACCAGGGATGTCTAATGCTGCTCCTGGAGGGCCGGTGTCTCTGCAGAGTTTTATTCCAACCCTAATCAAACACACCTGATCCAGCGAATCAAGGTCTTACTAGGCAGACTAGATACTTTGAGGCAGGTGTTTTGAGGAAAGTTTTAGCTAAACTCTGCAGGACACCGACCCTCCAGGATCGACTTTGGACACCCCTGATTTATACTAAACACTTGGCGAAACAAATGAAGGTAGACATACAGATTTTTTCTCTTTATCTGGAGTGACCCTTCAGCATAAATGCTGTTTGGAAAATGCCAATTATCGTGGGTGGTGTCCACCTGAGTTGACTTCATTTGCCAGCATCACAGTTTTAATGATGAGGTCATGAATGCATATATCTGATTCATATCTGATTTATTTTCACATATGAATGAGGCTTGAAACCGGGCGGAGAATGTCTGATTTGATGCGATTTTCCTGCTTACAGGTTTGTGGGTCATATACCATCTGTGCCACATGAGGGAAAACAAGATTCGTAATTGAGTCACATCAAACAGGCAGTGTAAATGTGGCCTATGTGATGATTATATTATTTCTCTATGCTTTTACACTGTTCTTCAGGGTATTATTGTAAATTCCTTAAATAATATTAAACTCCTGCTCTTAATGTTTTTTCATTTTTACCCATTTTTGTGTTTTTTTTTCTTTGTCTTTCTTGGAAAGCTGCTTTGAAGCAATGAAACATTTTTAAAAGAATGCTATATTAACAAAACTTGAATCTTAACAAAACTGAACTGAAAAAAAAAAAAGAGTTAAAACCCAGCTTATAAAATGGGATCCACATCATAAACAGACATACTGAACATCTGTCATTCAGACGTTTGTTAGATCAGAGCTGATGTCCTATTGGACGGTAATATGATATACAGTATGATGTCACAGGGGGTTTTGTACCGCTCTTCTCTCTCCACTTCCTGTCTATAATGAAAGTGTTGAAAAGTCTTTTCTGTTATAGATTATATCTGACTTTGGAGTGAAGATTTGCAGATCTTTGTTTTCTTCCAACAGCAACATTTCACACAAACTAAAGCCAAAGTGAACTGTAAGACACTTTTAAATCCATAAAGTCTAGCGTTAATCTTTTTTGCATGTTAAATTCATTCTCGTCTGCTAAGTGAAACATCTCAGAGTCTGTTGTGTGACTCATGATGACCCGAAATAAACGGCCAAGATTCCTGAGCATGAGACAGAAAACACCGGAAAATCTCCTGTAGGGCCAGCGGCCTCCACAAACACAACATGTCAAACAACAACCGTCCTCAGTACAAGGTTAGCAAGATTAAATCAACACACACACAGCACAAAGTTAGCTTAGTTTATATGAACTGTGTAAGATAAATATAACAGAATGATAAACTTCACATGAAGACATATAAACTCACACAAACACACACACACACACAAACCTGTTGTGAAGAATAAAAGACTGAAACAGGTTTTAACTTAAATAAACAAGACAAACTTTGCATCCACTCGAAAAATAATCACGCGCTGAGGGAAAGCAGCTTCTGCACAGCAAGAAAAAACTGAGACGGCAACCCTAGACCCGATATAGTCCAGTTTTGAGTAACCCACTTTTACCCTAAAAAACCTTGAATTTGGTTACAAAGATTGTACTATATTTCATCATGTAAGCAAAGTCAACAGGTGTTTAAGGTGTTTGCTTTCATTTCTTTTACGTGTTTTAAGTGTATCTTCTATTCTTGTGCTATGGTTAGACGTCTATTAGACTTTCACTGACAGCCCAAATGTTGCCTTGTTTTAGACAAAATTGCTTGCTGGGTATAGTTGTAAAGTAAATATTACACCAATTAAAATACAACACAAAGTCTCTCACCTTTAACCAGCGAAACACTCCAGAGAGCAGTCAATGACTGAAGAAATAACTTAGAAATAATACAAACCAAAAACTGACTACACAGAGTAAACCTTTAAACAAACTAAAGCAACCACGCATGAACACACACTGATACGCACACACAAACACACACACACACACACACACACACTGATATACACAAACAAACACACATATACACGCACACACACACACACACACACACACACACACACACACACACGCACGTTCTGGTTTCCATGTTTTTTGGGGACATTCCATAGACGTAATGCATTTTATTCTGTACAAACTGTATATTCTATTCCCCTTACCTGCCCCATTCCCTAACCCCAACCATCACAGGAAACTGTCTGATACCTTAGATTTTCAAGAAACATCATTCTGTTTGATTTATTAGCTTGTTTCCTAATGGGGACATCAAAATGTCCCCATGAGGTCACAAAAACACTGGTATTCCTATCTTTGTGGGGACAATTGGTCCCCCCAACGTGATAATTACCCGGCCGCGCACACACACACACACACACACACACACACACACACACACACACACACACACACACACACACACACACACACACACACACACACACACACAGGTATGTATATAGTGTTGGGTGCACTGGGTTTAGTGGAATCATCAGATTGGTAAATGTGACCTGCTGATGTCATGACACTGAGAGTAACACAAGAACACACAAAGATCTAAAGCTTTATCAACACATCTATCATCATTCACTTCATTATCTGTTCTACTGTTTCGTATTCAGAAGACATAGATAGTTTTGATCTGTTAACAGTGCTAACCAGCTGCTAACCTTATACACAAACTAGAATGAAATCTTTAATGTAAATGTATAATATATTGACATAGTCAAACGCATAAATAATTTCAGCATTACATAAAACATTAATCATGTGACTCTTTATGTTTGTTTGTATATAAATAAAGGGCAACTATCGTCTGATTCACTATTTTTCCTTTGGTGTGTAAGTGTGTATTAGTTCATGTTAATGATATGCAAAAGGTACAAACCCCAAAGTAAACGATGACGCGAGTTATCGTCTCCAACATAAATCTCTTTTCTTGGACTACAACAAATACACAGATTGTAGGCAACAGTTTACTTCCTGGGATTGTTGACGTGGACACACCGCTCATTATCATAATTAATCCAACTTTAACTCACAGCCTGTAAGTTAACTCCTGTTAGCAACCAATCTTTCAAACATGGTTACGAGTGTCACATTTCCTTCTGACGTCAGAGGTATTCAGACCAATCACAACATACAGATTAGCTGGCCAATCAGTGACACAGAGCTTTTCAAATCAATGAGTTTTCAACAAAATCAGAGCCTTTAAGGAAAGCAGAGATATCTGGAGCTACAAAAATGTACGGTATGTGGAAAATAATGTGTTTTTAACCATAAACCACACAGACCGATCTAAAAGTTTGCTACTTGTAGTCAAGGGAGGAGTTGAAGACATAGCTGTCAAGTCGTACACCTGTTGCTTGCCATGTTTCCTTTTTTAAATCGCAAAAATTGTGAATCTGTAAAAAAAACCTTTTAACAGAAGTTGCAACTCGAAACCCTTTATACTGAATATTTTAATTGCTGTTTATACTGTATGCCCGAAAATAACTGGAAACATAAGTCTACATTATTAAAATACCAACAGAGTTTCGTCTAATTTTTATTTTCGAGACGATCGTGACGTTTTGGCTTCACTTTTCAGAGCTTGTGCGGCACGCTTGGTTGATAGAAGAACTGGGGACCCAATTATAGCACTTAAACATGAAAAGATTTTCATGATATGTCTGCTTTAAAATGTTAATGAGCATTTCCACTGGACATCAGTTAATCTCATCTTTGGTAGCTCCTGAAGGCTTCATGTATGAAAACAGTGCCATGTCAGTAAGAGCATACAGAACCGGAAGTGATCGTTTATGGTTAACAGGTTAATAACCTTATTATTAAATATATTGACACTTTCATCTGACAGACATGTTGTCGTGGTTATGTTTCTGGATGAAGTTTAACTACCGGTCTCTGTTTGTTTAATGATCTGACTAGTTGCTAAACTGAACTCTGGAACAAATACCTTGTGAAAATAGAAACTAGACGACGATAATGGATTACCGCTTTGGGACGGGAGGTTTGACAGACGATCTGTAGTTAAGATTGTATACATTATATACCGTATTTTCCGGACTATAAGTTGCATTTTTTCATAGTTTGGCGGGTCCTGCGACTTCTAGTCAGGTTCGACTTATACATCAAAATTATTTCATTTGAACCAAGAGAAACCATAAGTGTCTACAGCCGTGAGAGTCCGTCCTATGCTGCTCCTGTATTTATGTCATTTAATGGATTCAGTGATGCTGAATGACTTCAGGACTTTTCTGAACTTGATTTGGCTTGTTGTGTTAATTCAGCCTCGCAGGTATGTTCTGTATGCTATTGTGTAAATAACTGTTTATTATAACTTTAACATGTATGAACACAACGTATAGTCCAGTGCAACAAAGCATTTTTGACTGATAGTCGCATCAGTAGTACACATTTTAAGCAGTAACGTTAGCTCAGTGTAGTTTTTTATATGTTTTGAACCAAGTCATCTTTTTGTTGTTTATTTAGCTTGTTATCAGAAATAAACTCATAAATAGATGCTAAGTAAATGCAATGGTATATATTATTTTCTCATTGACTATCAAACAAGCAGTCAGTTAACAAGATGAGTAACAGACAGTCAAATGAAATTAAACAAGCCTTTCTATCTTACATGGAAATGACCCTTAAAAGAAGATTGTTTTTAAATATATCACAAATAATTTACAATGACACCATGAACAGCAGTGTCAAAAGCACAGAGAGATGATATGAACATCATGAAGCACCACACACCTACAACAGCTGAAGATCATTACAATAAAAGCCATATTAACAGAATGGACTAAACCCTAAAGTTAAGTTCATGTCAGCAGTGTCAGTGTGAAAATTGTGAATGTAACAGTTGGTGTTATGGGCAGTTGGCTGTGCCAACACAACACTGCTAAACCACCTGCTGTCTCCACGTATGTTCCCATGGAAACACACGTCACACATCATGTGTCACCAAAAGTCTTGAACAATATGTGCATGTGTGTGTGTGTCTTTGTGTGTGTGTGTGTCTTTGTGTGTGTGTGTTGTGCACATTAGATCTGATTCTCTCTGGTCATTCGACACACTGTGTCCAGTTCACCTACTTGGCAGGCAACATTTTGCTCCCCTAACTGTTGACTATTGCCCTTCATACTGTAATAATGATTATTACTGATAAATAAAGCAATGCTGACATCGCGGGCAACCGTGTTGAGTTTTCTGGGGTAATAAATTTGTTTCAACCGGCTTGTTACTTTAAAATGCTTGTCATGCAATATCCACTTCTCGCCGGATGGTGATAGCAATTTTTACTAAATACTACAATAAATACAGAAGCGTTTGATATTTTGAGCTTTAGTCCTGAGGTGCCTGAAAATAGTCCCCTTGGTTACTTTTAGTATCAGGGCAATATTGTCAGGCGCTGCGTAATTTCACTACGCCTGCTGCAGTCATGTTACAGCGGCAAAGTCCTTGATTATTACACCAGTTTGGGAGTAAAGTTCCTAACCATATCGCCTAGAAAATCACAACTTTAGAAGAGTCAAGTTTTAAATAGGAAAAATATCAAAACTCTTTGTTATTTTTTAGCGTGATGCCTATTGTCTAATCACATTCAATGGATTGTGCTAAGCTATGCTAAAAGTGCTAGCACCAGACCCGGAGATCAGCTGAATGGATTTCAAAATGGAAAGATTCAAATATTTAAAATATTTAACATATTTTCAAAAAAATTGGAGTGACCCTTTAAGCAAATTATGTTCAAAGCTGAATGCTGCAAAAACACATATTAACTCTTTCCCCGCCATTGACGAGTTATCTCAATCTGCTCTTCCGCAACTTATAAAAACCGGAAGTATTGCCCTAGTGCAAATAGCTGTATGTCCGTGTATGTTTTAAAGATCGCTCTGCATCTGATCTCTATCAAAAGTCCTTCACAAAAATGCAATTATCTCAGCTTTTTGCTCAAAATTTGGTGTTTTTGATGAAACCTACACATATTTGAGAGGTGATAAAAACAGAACACATGAAGGTAGGATGAAACGGATTTTTTTGTTTGAAAGCAGGGGGTCTGTTCTTTTATTTCATATATTGTATGCTTATATATTTAAATGCTGGCAGTGGCTGGATGTATTACAGCTGCCAGAGTGATCCTACGGAACTGGAAGAGCACAAATATTCCCTCTTTCAAGGACTGGATTGAGATTATGACTTCTAATGCATCATATGAGTCCATGCTGGCAAACCTTACAGATTCCACTTCTGCTTTCAATCAGAGGTGAGGCAGTTTTCTGGAATATTTGGAAAACAAGTAGACCAATTGTTTTGCTGTTTTTTTAATGTTATTATTATTGTTATTATTTTATTAACATGTAAAGACTGTATTGGTAATGCTTGTGTACTTAATGTTTGTGGGGGAAAAGTTAAAATAAATAAAAGGTTAAATGACAAAAAAAAGAAAAATGCTGGCGGCGAAAGAGTTAAGAAATATTTGATGTAATGTGAGTGAGCAAATCTAAATGTATAATGCTGTAATCCACACGCTTCATTTTAACATTTCATTGAAATCTCAACAGTCGTAACCGGTCTGGTTTGGAACTTGGGTGGCAAATTTGTTAAAATTTCTGAGCCTGCTTGCCACTAAATCTCACGATCATTTCTCAAAAGTGTGATTCATAAAACGACGTGCACACAGAAAACAAGCAATTAGATGTGAAATCATTAAATCACAAATTATCTTAAAATTAACTGTGCACAGCTAAATAGTTTCAAATCTCTGCATTTAAACTAGTGCTGTGATGGATCGTAGCTGATCCATGATCCGTAAGGATAGGGAAAGTTTATCATTTGCACATGTTTCTAAAGCTTGCAAATGTTAACATTCAAGTGATTTAAAACTATTTAACTGTAAAAGGCGCTAAAGTGAGCAGATTTCTGTACGCACATGCAGTTAAATGTGTCCGGTCCAGCTCTAGTCAGATGTAACTTAATCATCCATTCAAAGATCAGAATTCCTCGTGTGTAAACTATAGAGAGAGTTGCACTACTGTGTCTCATACTGTAGTCCATTAACATACATTTGCTGAATAGAGCAATGGAAAACAACGTAACGTTTTTATGTGGAGCGACTGCTGCATCTTCTTCCTGAAGCGCCGTTTGGAATTCGCCCTCCGCCTGTGTGTGTGCACGCGTTTAAGTGCCCTCAGTAGTGCATATACGGAGAGACGCATTTCAAAAAGTCAGTCAACATAAAATCTTTCTGTTCTTGACAGGGCACATACAAAATGATCTCACAGTATTCTTTTTCTTATAAAAACATTTATGTCTTAAGTGAATTATAGAGTCTGAAACCAGTCTTTGGTTATTTGTTCTTAAAGAGACAGTAACCTCAATTAACCTACTTAAAGCTCTACTGTGTACTTTATTGAGTTAATTCTTAACAAAAACCCATGTTTTCTTTCAAAAGTATGTGCTCATTCATGTGTAATTACTTCCCACCCACTAATGAAAGGTTTCTCGTAAGTGTAGAATCTGCTATTTTAAATGCATACCGTCGAAGCGCTCTCTGGCTGAATCCATGTTGTGCCTCCATCTTTGAAATACATTTGCCGACGAGGGACATTCCTGAAATTCAAGCTCCGCCTTTCGCGCTTTCACTCTACACTCACGCTGGCCGATAGCTGAAGCCTCCGGAGGTTGCATGTGTAGGCGCTATACGTCATCAAGACAGTCTTATTTCAGAATATTAACAATTATAAAGCTGACAATTATTCTTAGTTAATTGTAAATTGATGTAATATGCGTATGACTTGCGAATGTAATGCTCAGTTGATTTAAATAAACCTGGCTTGATGACGTATCCAGCCTGTGACTTTGGATTTTACAACAACCGCACACCGTGATGAACCTGCGATCTAATGCTTTGATTTGAAAGCCTGTTGAAGACATATTCTCGAGGACATTAAAACAAATCGCCAAGGAAGCGAAACGGGGATTTTAAACGACAACGTTACAGGAAAAACATCAAGACCAAAGTCAATATTGGAGTTAGTTTTCCAAGATGGGGCTCAAGGGACACTGAAGTTGCACTTTCTATATTCTCCACAGGTAATTCAGCATATTCGTTTACATCTATACAGTCCATGTTGTAAACTTGAAGTTTTATAGTTCCTTGGCTAACTTTAGCATGATTATGCATAACACTTGTTAGTGTAAACATGCATGTGGTTTAATGTGTTCAAACAGACACACGCCGTCTCTCCGCCCATTTATGTAATCTGAGGTACTGAGATAAATGTTTTTCATCTTTTCTGACCTCTAGCACAAACACACGGTGACAGCGCTATTTTTAGCCTTTCATTGATAAAAGCGTCTGATCTGCGCGTCTTTCGTTTCATTTTACAAGCGTGTGAAAGTTGCGTGATCTTTTTTCACCAATATGAGAGAAAGCTCTTACATATACACGGACATGTAACGTTTACTTAAAACATAAGCATTGTACTCTGTCATAATATTAGTTCGCGTCCATTTAAACCCGTCATGGTTGCTTTTTGTATATGATTTTAAGCGGACATATCATGACAATCAGACTTTTTTCATTTTAAACATAAATCTGTGTGCTTTGATGGATCACAGGCAAAGGACAATGCAAATTGTTCATTTTTTTCTCATTGCTTTTGCTTTGTAGCTACTGGAAGCCATGTTAACCTTGGCATGACACGGCCGGGCCACCGTACGAGTTAAAACGCGTTCCGAATGGGGGGGCTAGAAAGTAATATTCAGTTGCTTGTCATATAGACTTTCACCGCTAGATGGGAGTAGATCCTACACAGTGGAGCTTTAAGTCTGTGTCATTAATGTTTATCAAACAACCCAAGACAAAGAGAAAATCACTTATGTGGCTCTAAAAATAAATAAATAATAATATTTAATTTGTATAATAAAGACAGTGTTATTATTCATTTAATTCGATTTCTGGACCTAATGCTAGTTTTAGACCTTATTAATGTGCAACACTGTTCTTTTTTATAAATGTTTGTAATTTCTTTATTTGTTATTAGATTTTTCACACCCTTTTTTTTTTGCCGATCCGAAAAATTATCCGATCGGTGCCTCAAAAAACGTAATGTGACCCAAACCGTGAGTTTTGTGATACGTCACAGCCCTAATTTAAACAATGCCTATTTAATGTCATAGACTTAAAAGAGTGCCTGTTCATGATTGAATCATTTACGAGCAACAAGAAAGACTTATTTTCCAAAAACCTGCAGTAATCGGAAGAGCAAAAGTGCGTTCGTCTGCTCAGACGTTTTTATAAATATGAACTTTGCTGTGGATTTTTACGTACGCACACTTTACCATCAAATCAAATGCTTTATAAATGAGGCCCCAAGTCATATAAAACCCCAAATCTGTTCTGTGTGTCTGTGATTGATGGCAAACAAGATTTTGATGTAGAAAATGAATTTCAGAGCGACACATCAATGACTCAAGATTCTCATGATTAAAATCCTTGTTTTGTGCTCACTGAAGTTTTTATGAACTTCTGCTCGCGAGAGTAAATCTGTTTGAGATCTCCATCCGTTACTGTATGAGGTCTCTGCCCCCCCCTCTGATGGGAAATAAGTGGAACATTCCAGCCTCCGTCTCGCTCCACAAACACTCACAGGTCAATAACAGGTCAGCACCATTTTGGCAGCAGTGGGTGTGTACTGTACACAGCTGTGTAAGGTGACACTACACACACACACACACACACACACACACACGTTACTGTTAAACTACACACACACACACACACACACACACACACACACACACACACACACACACACACACACACACACACACACACACACACACACACACACACACACACACACACACACACACACACACACACACACACACACACACACACACACACACACACACACACGTTACTGTTAAACTACACACACACACACGTTACTGTTAAACTACACATTATATTTATCATTATATAAGTCTGACATTGTGTAGTTTGAGGATCTTTTGCTCTGTCAATAAGAATCAAACAGGACGATTCATCTGCTGTCTCATTAAATATAAACAACACAAATCCACCTCTGAATGTACGCTGAGACATTTCTCATATGAACCTTTTATTTAAAATAAACTAAACCTAACAAACACAAGTCCTTCATGAGCAGATGTGTGTACAACACCTTCACTTCTCTTCAGTCATTCCTATTACTGCTCATAATCATCTGAATAAATCTGATTATTAACCATTAGTGTCGAACACATCCGGCCTGTTTAACTTACAGTCCTCAAATCACACCGCTTAAAGTTCCCAATCCAAGCCAAGTCTTCAATTTCCTGCGTGAACAATTCCAATAAACGGCTGTTTAGTTCTTAGTTTCACAATGGGGGTTTGGATCTGGAAACGGTTTTCCTTACGTCACAACAACACAAGCAGATTACATTTTCATAAAAACTTTACCTACATTTTAAAGCAATAAACAAAATCTCCGATATTCCAGGACAACAAAAATATAAAATTCCCCTATTTTCTGGAAAAGACCTTTTAAAATTCAATGATATTCCAGAAATTCCATGACCTGTGGGAACCCTGACAGCTTGTTTAAGGAGAGACGTGCTGTTACTTTATTAATCATTTAATGGGTGAAATGTTCTTACTGCTTATTACACGGCTCATTGGAATGCTTGATTCTGATTGGCTGGTCGCAACATTCAAAGGTTTGTTATTCCCAGATAAAAACCTCTCCAAACTAATAACACTCTGTAACCCGGATGCTGCAAATCATTTTGACAGGTAGAGTTAAATATTACACAAAATTAAATATAAATATGTCTTTTAATAACATATATGACATTATAATTATAAATGATGATCTGAACAAAAGTAAAGGGGTTTTCTTTACAGAAGGTCTGCATTCATTAAAAACTAATCTTCATTATTACACACAAACACAAATCACAGTAAACACAACATGATGGAGAAACAAACATTTAACTCTTAACCTGTAATAACACATCAATTAAGATAAAATGCTAACCTGCCAATGACGAGATTTTACATCAATCCATATTTCCGCTATTATCCACTAGGTGTCGCTCTTACCTAACTTATAAAACACTGAAGCATCCACTGATCCAAAAACAGTAAAAACTCTGAATCTGATCTCTAACAAAAGTCCTTTACAAAAATGCTAAGCTTTTTAATCATAATTTGGTATTTTTGAAGAAACCTACCCATATTTGAGAGGTGATAAAGGACAAATTAAAATAGTATTAAACTTTTTGTAAATGTATTTGTTTGTTTGATTGTTTAAAAGCAGAGGGTCTGTTCTTTCATTTGATACATTGTATGTTTATATATTTATAGACAAAAATCACCATAAAATGCTAATGGCAACTTTTTTTTTGAAAAGGCTGGTGGGGAATGAGTTAAATATGTGTTACGTTGTGTGTCATATGAGATGTCATTGACTAACTTTAGAAGCACAACATGTAAGATGTGCTCAGTGTTCATGTCATGTGTCTCTGTGTGTTGTTGTAGGTCAGTAACTCAATCTATATCATTAACTAGAACACAACCAACCGAACAAAGATGTTAACTTGAACTCACTCTACTAATCGTCTATAAACTCACTGCAACACGTCCAGATTAAATCTCATTACAAATCAAACCAAATAACCAAATCAAATAGAAACCATTAGCATTCATTTGCACAACAATCCAACACATTTCCCTACACACAAATTCTGATGCAAGTAAATCTGATCTGATCTGATGTAGGCTACATGAGTTACAGTAATGAGAATCAGACACAAAGCAAATGTAAAACATCAAGACGCATACGGTAGATTAGTGTGCAAACACCAAACAAATCATCTAATGGTGCTAAAAGTGCCTTCATCATATCTCACTTTTACTTTCAGATTGTAAGATGGACTGACCTGAGGTCCTGTTTCCACACAGATGTGATGTCAAACTGATTTCACCAACACACATCACACAACACACAATACACTTCATTATCATAACGAAATTACACATTTACATGAGTGACGTCACTAGGCATGGAAAAGAAAAAGCTGAGAAGCTGAGATTTGTTTGGCAGGACAAACAAAAAATCTGCATTGTAAAACCGCTCGAGGTCACAAGAAAAGAAACCAGATCCTCATCTTCATCATCATCATCATCATTCTAAAATGAGTGATCTTCATATCGTTTCTTTATCTGTTATCAGACATTTGTGATGATGATCTCTCTCTCTCTCTCTCTCTCTCTCTCTGTATGTGTGTGTCTGTCTCACCCATCGCCTGATGATGATATTCTAGATGTTCATTGCGGAGGCGCTTGGGTCACGGTGGAGGTGAATCTAACCGGACGGAGGCTGCTGTTCGCATTAAAGCGGTGCATCGGGTTCGGTTCGGGCCGGGCGGGTGATGCTTCAGCGGCGGTCCGGTGGTGGTGAAGATGATGGGGGTGAAACGCGCTCGGGTCGGGTGGTGGTCGCGTTTAGATCCATCAGCGCTGCGGAGGAAAATCACACTCGACGGATCGACGCCTCGTCTCCCGGTTTTTGTCGGTTAACGGGAAGCCCGTGCGTGTTGACTCTCTCTTTCTTTCTCTCGGTGTGTTTTTGCGCTGAAGTGACGCCTTTCCGCCCCAGCAGTGCTCGTCTGTAACCGGGGGCGCGAGACCCGCAGCTCCGCCCTCCGCGCGCGCCGACCACCGACAGGAACGCGCGAGTGCGACGACCAGCGGCTCACGCGCACACAACAATCACAGCACTAACATTATTATTACTGTTTTATAATTATTATAAAATATTAACTTTAATATCTTTGTAATTATTATTATTGTGAACACAACAACACATGAGCACGAGCTGACCAACCACATTTAACATTATCATCACTTCATGTTCATGTGTTATAAACGCATCAACGCAAATAGGTATACAAATATAAGCAAAGCAAAGCACATTCACTGTGCAGGTGTGCAAACGTGTATTTCAGCAGTCTGAGAGTTGTGTGTCTGTGTGTATATGAGATAATTGTGTGTGTGTGTGTGTTAATGGTGACAGGTAAATGATCATGATGTGACCTGCAGGGTTCCTGAAATGCAAAGTTGTAAATGTGGTCAGCTGTGATATTTGATTTGTTTTGTTCAGCCGATGTTTGAGATATAAGAATCCTGTCAGTAAGTTTGAATATTAATAACAACAGGAAGAAAACCTTCTAAGACCTGGATGTGCACATATGTGGACATCATTTTTTTTTGTTTGCACCATTATACTTAATTCTGTGTAACTGGAACCTGTTGTACACAAACATGGACTAATAAACTGCTTCATGTTCTTAGAAAACAATTTGGCTTTATATTTATTGGTTCTTCCTAACCCCAAAATAGCTGCTAGAAATCTGAAAAAAAGACAAACCAAATCCCACGTCCTAGGAGGTTAAACGTCTCATCAGATTGAGATCAACAAACAAAACTATATTCAGTAAGACAGATTTTCCTCTTCTTTCAGGGGTTTTACATCATATGCAGCAATCACTTTTTATTGAAAAAAAACCCCATTATGCATTATGGTAACTGGTTAAACAAAACTACCAAAAAAACAACAACAACAACAACTTGTGCTCAGAAGTGCTGAATGTTGTTGTGGTAAGAAGCAAGAGCGATCACAGCACCATCTTTCTTTTTTTAAATTTTAATTGTTTTTAAATGGGGTAATTTGCCTGATTGCTTTGTACTCTGTTGTGGCACTTTGAGATTTTCTTTAAAATGTAAAGTGCTTTATAAATAATGCATAATATTTATTATCATTATTTCTAACAAAACACTTCTGATTAAAGCCAGATTCAGAGTAGTTCCCCTCAATAAGTCTGTCAACAAATGGATATAATCTATTATTAAAGAGGAATAATCCTCTTCTCATCTTGATTTTAAATGTATAAAGTAAAACTCAACTTTACACTTCTATGTTTACTGTTATTATTCAGTCCAATCTGCTGGAAGCTGCAGTTCAGTCACACGTCAATCAATCAAATCAATCAAACACACACACACACACACACACACACACACCTCAAATAAATCATGATGAGATCAACAAATCTTCACAAAATGTTTAATACTCTCTCATTCATGAGTCACTTTTGATGAAAGTATTTGCTAAATAAATGGAAATATAATTAAATTATTCTCATATATATTTTATGTTAGCCTAATTAAATGTAAATACTTTTCAGTTACATGTTTAAAATCTGTCAAATCTGAGACATTTATTAAAGTAGATTTAATAATCATATTTTTTTTAAAGTTTTGCTACAGTTGTTTAATTTTTTTGTGAGCTTTTAGATTGTTTTCAGTTAGATGCATGTAAAAATATTTTATTTAATAACCATTTTGTAAGTTAGGTTTATATTTGAAACAGTAGTTGTATTTTAACACAACACTTAGTTGAAAAGTGCACTAAAATACATGAAGTACACTTACTAAATGTATTATATTTACACACCAATTTTGTACTTAACATACAAACTATTTGTCTGAAGTATTTTCTAAAATAAACTTCTAAGTGCACTCAAACTGTGCTATTTTGAGACAGTGTTTATTTGAATACACTAAAAATCTATGCAAGTGTTACTGAGTTGTAGTACAGTTTTTAAGTGCACTGAAGTACTACTAAATTAAATCTATACTTTTATTTAGTACATTTGTAGTGCACTAAATAAATAGTGTACGCTCTTTAAGACAAAAATAACGTCTAACACAGAGTTTGAATGTCTTCAGTTAAGGGGTTAAAGTAGTCGTCCTGAACTCAACTGGTGAAGAAAGTAACTACAATATTACTTAAGCGAACACAGGTATTTCCGTTTAAATTAAACAGAAAGTTAACTTGATATCACTTTTATCAACCAGTGGCGGTCGGTGACTTCAAAATGTGTGTTCGTTGTGTCATCTGAAATATATGCATGCATCATGCGCCATGTCAAAAATCCTTGCCAGATTGATGAGATTAAGCGATTATCTGGCAAACATGAGCATCTCTTTTATCATAAACCCTTCAAGATGTGTCTGCAGAAGGCTCTTATTTTGACAGGAGGCATGATGCACATATTTTGACATGACAAGCCACACACATCTTCGCATCACGCGTCCTCGAAAAAGAAGTCGCCGACCTCCACTATTATCAACATTACTTTTGGCAGGACAACTCATCAAAATAATGTCAACACTTATATTTAAACTAACAATGCATTAAATAAAGCAGCGCTAACAAACCCTCTGAATTATTTTTAGAGTCAGATCTCAGACTCTTACCAACTCATTTATGAATACATAATGAGAAAGAAAATCAGAATGTGCATATGAACATCCACAAGTCTTTATTATAGACATTGGAATGCACAGTAAACACATATAAGCATGTACACACACATACATAGACAGACACACACACACAAAAAAACAAACAGAAGAGCAGAGAAATAATAAATGTTCTTATAAAAACAGGTGAGTACTGTAATAATGAGCAGAAAACAGATGAGAAATAAAGTCACGTCTAATACTGGACAACACAAACCTTTGTTTGAAGAAGTGGGCCAACATTTCAAACTTAACACCATAAGATTTCCTCTTTTATATCATCAGTTTAATTATTCTATTAATGATGATCACCTTTAATTCATTTTACTAGAACCCTAAATAAATAGATATCCATTATGTGTATGTAGGTGCATACGTCGTCAGGGTCAATTCTACCTCGCTGGAACAACAGACGACTTTATTTGTTCCTCATATGACTCCGGCCCGTAAGAAAGCTTCACGCCGTGAGTTCTGATTGGTCCTCTCAGGCTACAGATGTTCAGAGTTCGGCAGTCAAGGCCTGTCCATCGCTGTGATCCGATCCCCACATCCGGTAAAACTGTGTGAAGTCCACGTACGGCGGGACCCGTCCGGTTTCATCCGGCTGAGCCGCTTGGCTTCCTCTCTGTCGAAACAAACTTCCATCTCCAGAACTGGAACTGGAACTCTGCGTGTGCGTGTTGGTGGACTGCAGCGTCTGTGTCGGGCTTTGACTGGTAAGAGGAGCGGAGACAGACAGAGAGGTGGGAAGAGAAAAGGGGGCGGGGTCAGACAGAGAGGTGGGAACAGGAAGCTCATTTATGGGCTGTAAGGCAGTCTGGGGAATCAGAGGTGTTATTAATCTAAAGTTAAGGGGCCATGAAGAGAGAGAGAGACTTGTAGATTATTTAAACATGAGCATCATTCGGGACAGGGCGAGTTTTAGATAGTTACCCAGCGGTAGGCGTGTCTCCCTCAAGTGTGGATGCCGTGTTTGAGCCGTTGGTCAGCGTGCCCTGCGATGGCATGACCAGAGACAGCGTGACACTGGTTTTACTGGTGCTCTGATGATTGGAGTACGGCACAGACACGGGGTAGATCCGTCCTCCTGCAAACACACAAATCTGTGAGCAACTGATGGCTGCGTATTTCTGTGAGACAGTCTGATCTGAGATCAGTAGCGTCTGACCTTGTGTTGGTGTGAGCGATCCGTCTGCCAGCTGGTAGTTGATGATTCTGATCAGCAGCGTCATGTCCTCGTGTCGAGCGCAGTGTGACGCTCTCTGCCTGCCGCTCACGTACACGTCGTGATGCAGCCGTTTGACGCGCTCCACCACCGACTGCGCAGCCGCCTCCAGAGTGCTCTGCAGAGCCAACTCTGCTGCTACCATGGCAACGATCTCCTAAGAGTGGGAACATGGGAAATGCAGTTCATGCAGATGACTTTACTTCAATATTCCACTCATTTATTCTCCAACAGTACACAAGTGTGTGGTCACCTGGTTGACTTGCTCCGGTCCGTGGGCCGATTCGAGGGCTTTGATGAGCCCCTCTGACATCAGCAGCAGGAAACCCGTCACCTCCTCCAGCGATTGGCCGCCGTGAATCTCAGGCTCTGCGATGATTGGCTTATTCTTTGCTGCACTGAATATGAACACGTGGTTAGAAGAGAGTCATTCATGCTGTATAAGTGATCCTGAGGCTCTATAAACACCTGAGCACATCGATGTCTGTGTAGTTAAATTTGACTTTGTAGTCGCCAATCCGACGAGTGCTGCTGTGACCAGAAATCAGTCCAGACTGCCTCAACCGCACCGGATCCAGACCTGAATGAGAAAGAGAGATGATCAGACTGTTTGTGTCAATGTGTGTCCATCTGTGTGTGTGTGTGTACTGACCCAGCTGTGCGAGTCTAGACAGCTCATCCTCGTTGTCAGTCGTGTGTGCTCGGCCGATCTGGATCACCTGGTTCTGACCATCAGTTGTGGTTTTACAAAGAAGAGCCCGATTGGTACCTAAATACAAATGCACAAATAAATCATCAGTATAGAGAAATAACAGATTGGTCTGCTGTGTGGCTGTAATAAATCTGTTGCACTTTCCTACTGTTTACATCTGTCTGAACTTAATGTGTTAAAATCCTGTACTACAACAAACACGTGTGTGTGTATGTGTGTGTGTTTAGCCCTTTTTACACAGACATTACAGAAAATTAATGGAAAATGGGTCCGGGATGGTTTGATTTTTGGTTCATTTACACTGCCAGTGATTTTTCGAAATCTGTGCATGCATTCACAGATATACTGTAAATATACACATGACATTGAAAGTCCCGCACTTATCCTTTATGTAATTATCTAGGACCAAAGTGTTATGTGAATGGGGTTTGTGTGTGTGTGTGTGTGTGTGTGTGTGTGTACGCACCTACATTGGCGATGTAGAGTTTATTATTGAGTATCAGAGCTACTATAGCTGTGGCTCCACCTGAGACCTCCTGCTCTAAAGACTTCAATCTTTCTGACATCTTCTGAGTCTGAGCTGTGAGAAAGACACCCTGACAGACAGACAGACAGACAGACATACGTAAGGTGAACATAATAAAATCTGAATACATTGTAAAAGTGATGCGTGTGTGTGTGTGTGTGTGTGTGTGTGTCATCACCTCTGGTAGTTGTGTTTGTAGGTTTGCCCTTTCTGCCAGAGCATCATCAATGGTCTCAAAGTAACTCTTCTCTACGACATCAAAAGCCTTTGAAGAAATGAGTCAAAGATGAAAGAGCAGAGAAGAGACAAATAACAAAGAGTTGGGCCAAAACATAATAAATATTTAAATTAGGAGTGAATTCATGTCTGTGTAAACCTACGATACCTGTGACAGGACTCTCCGTACGTCTGCATCCGTATGACTGACGCTCAGCTGATCCAGTAAAAGTTCGGCCGTCATTCGCTGACGCACAAAATCTGCCACCCTGCTGCCGTCATAACCATCAAACACTCCATAGAGAAAACAGCACTCGGTACTGCAGACAAAACCAGAGCAGAGTTTTATTAAACCAGATACATTATTAACATAACACGTTAAATACAGTGAACAGTTATGATTAAATATACATTTATGACCAGTAAATATTAACCGGTGGGACAAAAAAACAATAGTTGGCCGTGGGTTGACTTTACCTGAAGCGGAAATGTCCGTCTTCATTCGGGTGGCTCTGGGTCCCTTTCCCATCGGGGCCGTACACACAGTTTGGGGCTGAGCCGACGCCACACAGCTGACACAGAGGCAGATCATCTGTCCAACTCTGATGCTGAAATCAATCAATCAATCAAGTCTCATATAAACATGCTGATTTCAGATCAGACTCATTGCAGAAGACACAAACTTAAGAAATATATTCAACTTTCAAGAGAAAAACTTCAGTTTCCAAGCTTCACGCAGTCTTAAAGAGATTATCATCTAGTCACCCTGATGTCTTTATAAACCTGTAAACATTTCATTGTTCTGACAAACACATAGGAAGATATTTTGAGGAATGTTGGTAACAAAATCAATCGTAAGCCCCATTCACTTCCATAGTAGGGGAAAAAGAATACCATGGAAATGAATGGGGCTCATGAACATTACTCAAAATATCTTCCTTTGTGTTCCTCAGAACAAAGACATTTATACAGGTTTATAACAACATAAGAGTGAGTAAATGATGAGAGATATTTCATGTTTGGGTGAATTATCTCTTTAAGATGACCTGATTTTGCATGCTTTTATTCATTCTAAATGAATGGCAGTCAAAAAGCCTACAAACATACACAGCATCAGACACACCTGATCCGATCTAAACACTACTGCTGACCCTGAACACAACAGATATTTAAAACCTGAATCGGTCTATGAAATCAGCAGATGAGATGTTTAATGTTGTGAAGAGTCCCTGAAAGCTGAAGTCTTACACATACACGAGTCACTGACTGTTATATGTCTATTGATGAAGTTACACTAAATGTTTAGTAAAAAGTGTTGCTCGTTTAAAGACTTTAAACACTTCCTTACGCTTTGCATCAGACTCCAGCGCTGCGCCGCCATGTTGAGCGGAAGGACGTGACGTCAGATCTGAAGCTCATCTACGCGCATGCGCCATCATTCGGACGGCCAGATGAAGGGAACAGCTGTTTACTCATAACACCAGTATAGAAATGTAAATCTACGTTTTATTGTGATCAAACGAGACTTTTTCTGGAATATGACTGAAATAGTTTCATAATAAAC
Source organism: Paramisgurnus dabryanus (assembly GCF_030506205.2). NCBI lineage: Eukaryota > Metazoa > Chordata > Actinopteri > Cypriniformes > Cobitidae > Paramisgurnus > Paramisgurnus dabryanus. The sequence goes on from NC_133343.1 coordinate 434,878, forward strand.
TACTGCTGTAATACATTGTTACGTCTTTTCTTAGCAGTCATTGAATATAAATTTTAAAAGTGCAGAACAACAAAAAGAAACCATTTTATAAGACATTTTAATGCCAAAACATAAAACCTTTATTATTATTTCTGAACATTTATTATATACAGAGTTTTAAATAGAGCAGATATATTGGCATGAACTCTTCCCTTTATCATGACATTACACACAATACTGCACATAAATACAGTGAAAACAACTAAACACACACACACACACACACACACACACACATAGACAGGATTGTGTAAGATGTTTCTGAATGTTTTGGATTTAACTATTTATCTTGAACTCAAATCCCCTTTATTTTTCAGTGCTTGTGTCTTTTTAAAGATGTTAAATAAATCTTTGGTGTTTCCAGAGTGTTTGTGAGGTTCAAATATCATACAGATAATTTATTATAAGATGTTATAATGTCCACTATGTGGGTCTTAGCAAAAATAAGTTGTTTTGGGGTGTGTCCTTCAAAATGCAAATGAGCTGATCTCTGCATTAAATAGCAGTGCTGTGGTTGGATAGTGCAGATTTATTATTATTATAATATCCCCTTCTGACATCACAAGGGGAGCTATATTTCAATAAGCTATTTTTTCACATGCTTGCAGAGAATGGTTTACCAAAACTAAGTTACTGGGTTAATCTTTATCACATTTTCTAGGTTGATAAAAGCACATGGGGACCCAATTAAAGTCTGATTTTCATCATATGATCCCTTTAAGAATCTATTTCTACCTGATCAGACCCTTAGAAATGACTTGGTGTTGGTTTAAACCTAATGTAGTCAAGATGTCTCAGTCATATTAGTATTCACATGAAGCATATTTTAAGTAAAACACTTTACCAGTGCAAATAATAATAAATGAATGTGTACGAGAGTCGGCTGTTTTGTGTTCATTCATTCTGTGTCTCTTATTTTTGTTCATAGCACAGTAATCTTCAGACATACATGAACTGTATTTATCTCAACCTGAAACTACCTCACAGTCGTGCAGTTACAGGAACTCAATAAAAACACGATAAGAAGAATTCAACAATGCTCTGTAGTCTAAAACTTTAGCTGCAACTGTATCAAATTTAATAATGTGATTTGTGTAACATGAACACGACAGCGTCAAGTGTACCCGAACATCTGCTCATATCCCTCATGCCACAAATCATTCAGTAGTCCTGTCGCTGGTACCCTGCTGACCCATCAAAGACACCTTCACCGCTCTGCTGATAAGATCCGGCTCCTTCAGGACTCTCCAGGTCATCTCCAGCACTGTAGACGGCAGCAGCAGCATCTTGACTCGGATCAGTGTAGTCCTGGGAGAACAGGGCCGAGTCTGCACCCAGTTTATACCTCCGAAACGCTAGGAAGGCCTGTCCGGCCTGATCGGCCAATCACAGAGCAAGAATGTTGGGGGAAGAGGTTTCATGCAGGCATGGATGTCAGGATGAATTATAAGGCGGTGTGTGTTTTAACAGAGGGAATTCATTAATGTGAATGTTGAACCGAAGAGTCATGAGATGAATGCAAACCATTAAAATAAACCCAGAATAGATCAAAGTAAAAGGAATGTTACATTGTTAACAAAAGAGAATAAAAAAAGAGAGATATGAGGAGAAGGAATGATGAGGGTTTGGAGGAGAGAAAATAGAAAATGAGAGTTTTTAATCTACAGCCAATGAGATTTCATCAACATGTCACAGTACAAAGATACAAACATCACATATGTGTGTATATAACACTGCAATCTGTGGAAAAACATGCACTTTAATGGCACCTGCTGGTGAAACATTTAAACTTCACATTCCTTCAAAGCATCCTGATTCTCGTTAAAATAGGAAATTTAGTTCATTAACACTGACCTTTAATATCTATTTGTCCATAAATAATACTTAGATTCAGATCTCTCAGGAGAAATCAATATGAAGGATCTGTATTTGATATTAATTTTAAGTTCATCATCTATAACTTTGCGGTCTTCTGTGACTCCTTAACATTCAGACACATGCGAGTGGATGTTTGTTTGTCTGCGTGTGTGTGATTTCAGCGGTATGATGGGTAATAAGTTCCTCATATTCCTCTTCGAAACACACACGCTTCAGTCTTTCCCAAGAGAACAGCGTAAGAGCGCCCTGAAAAACACACACATGTTGGTGGCGCTATCATTATAAAGACGTCATAGGCGTAATGTAGTGACTAAAGGTTGTATATGTATATAACTGTGTGTATGACAAAGAAAAATCTTGAATCTTGGATTTCATACTCAGCTCCTAACCCAACCCCTAAATCTCACCCTTATAGAAAACTTACTAATTGTTTACTTGTTTAAAGGGACACTCCACTTTTTTTGAAAAAATGCTCATTTTCCAGCTCATAGCTTAGCATAATCCATTGAATCTGATTAGACCATTAGCATCGTGATAAAAAATAACCAAAGAGTTTTGGTATTTTTCCTATTTAAAGGGACACTTCACCCATTTGCATTAAGCTTTGTATAGTTAGAACCCCAGTCATGTTTTTGAATGGTCATGCATCATTTTCTCAGTTGCCGCTGAGACAGGAGAAATACAGATTTCAGTGTTGCACTTCCTTCTTTCAATGATATAAAAATCATCATTTTGCATCATTGAAAGAAGGAAGTCCAATATCTTTGTTGAGGGGGTGAGACTACAAACACCCCTTTTCTCAGTCAAATAGGCACCAAATTCGAAATGTATGCTACATTTCAACTACAAATATGACGCACTTTCAATAAAGATTAATGTTTCTACGGGTGAAATGCTCCTTTAAAACTTGACTCTTCTGTATTGACATTGTGTACTAAGACCGATGGAAAATTTTAAGTTGTGATTTTCTAGGCAGATATGGTTAGGAACTCTAATCTCATTCTGGCGTAATAATCAGTGACTTTGCTGCTGTAACATGGCTACAGCAGGTGTAGTGATATTATTCACTGCCCGAAAATAGTCCCCTTGGTTACTTTCAATGGCAGGGGACTATTTTGCGGGCAGTGCGTAATATCACTACACCTGCTGTAGACATGTTACAGCAGCAAAGTCACTGATTATTAAGGCAGTTTGAGAGTAAAGTTCCTAACCATATCTGCCTAGAAAATCACAACTTTTAATTTTCTGTCGGACTTAGTACACGATGTAACTACAAAAGAGTCAAGTTTTAAATAGGAAAAATATTGAAACTCTTTGGTTATTTTACGTGATGCTAATTGTCTACTCAGATTCAATGGATTGTGCTAAGCTATGCTAAAACTGCTTGCCCCAAACCCAGAGATCAGCTGAATGGATTCCAAAACGGTAAAAATCAAATGTTAACTGTAGGAAAGCTGGAAAATGAGCATATTTTCAGAGTGTCCCTTTAAGATGTTTATATAGTGAATGATTTGAATGATGTGGACTGCTGGGCTCATAATACAGGAGGAGTGACCTAAAACACACATTAGATTATTGGGACATTCAGTCATCATAACGGTGGCCAAACCAGTAGACACACATTAACACACATGTTCACATATTAAAGCAAGAGATGCACTACTATTCGACAGGCCAGAGACTGGAATTGGCCAATTTTACGTTTGATTGACCAGTAACCGGCTGGTCAGTCTCATGACATTCAGATTGTGAGGCAAAGTGCACGATTTCTTAAAAAATGCTTTGGAAAAGGGTGTCGGGCCGACTACCAAAACACACCTCTAGTCAATCAGCCGTAAGAGGCGTCTCTACTAAACAACATCGTTGCCTGGGTTGCGAATGTGTGGGGCGGGTCTATCAAAAGAAGGTCCAGAAACACAAATGCATATATGAAGATATTTATGGTCACAAAACTGAATAGTGTGGTGCTCGCAGAGTTAATGCACTGGAGTAGTAGTGAAGTTAACACGTCATAAGACACATAAACAATAACCGTAATTTAAACATCTAATAAAGTCCTAGTAAACCGCTGGATTAATGCAATACACTACGTGAAGATCCGTGAGAAGACGCTTTAAGCACAATATCCTGTGCCCAAGAGGCGCATTAAGGACATCTGATGATTCAAGTGCATCATTCTTCTCCCAGGATGTGCATAAGCGCTATTGTGACACTCAGTACTGAAGTCTTTCATGTAGTGACAGTTTTGCGCAATTAAGTACAAATATACTTGGACTATTTATTTGTACACACACACACACACACACACAATTCTAAATGGATCAAGAAAAATACTAGGATCAGATCGGTATTGGCCGATCCTCAGAATTTAGGTATGGAAATCGGATTGGTAATGGAAAAAGTGGTATCAACCCACCACTATTTATAATGATGAATATTGAGTCGCCAAAAATTGGTATCGTCAGGTCACAACTACAGAAAATCTGGATATTGGAATCAGCCACAAAAATTGCAATCGGTGCGTCTCTAATGAAAACACAGGCGCATCCTAATTACACACAGGCACACAAATGCCTGATTGATTCTGCCTGAAATAATCACTTCAGTTCCAGGACAAATTATCTTTTCTCACATTCAAAAAATAGAGCAGGTACAAACCCAGGTGAAGATGGAGAAGAACGAGAAGGCGATGGCCGCCCGTGCAGCGTCTCCACCTTTTCGCAGTGGGTTGTCCTCTGGTTTGGCCACCTGCCACTGATTGGCCAGTAAACAAAATCCTACAAACCACATGAAGGACCAGAACGCTGGAATAGACAGAGACAGCAGACTCAGAGAGAGAGAGAGAATATCATATACATTAAATGTACTGCTGTGTACAAGTATCGATGTGATGGATCACAAAATCTACTTCAGGTGATACCTGACGTGCCCACATCTGCCAGCACAGCTTTCTTGCGATCTTTAACGCTGCTGATCTGAGGGAAATACGCATCTAACGCCAGGAAGAGCATGCAGCACAGGAACGCCAGCGAGCCCATGCCAACAGCGTAGTTACAGGCGTTCTTGTTACGATTGAAGATGCAGAACTCCTCAGCATCACCGGGTCTGTTAATGTAGCCTTCATTAGCTATGCAGCCAAAGATCACTAATGAAAAAACCTAAATACAGACAGAGATAAGAATATTTAAAACTACTGATGGTCTTCAAAATGGTGTATTACTTCAATAGGTCATGTTTAAATCATTTATTCTTTTCAAGGTCGACTCATGATGAAAAGCTTTAAGTGTCCAAATCAGTCCACAGATTGAGATTTTCCTCCCTCTCTCTGATTCTTTAGTTATGAAAGTTACAGCTTTTTTACAGTACAATGAAATCTTTCAATTGAAATAAAAACTCTTATGATGGGAGTCTTTGAAACTTCTTTTATAATGAAATCAGTCAAGCTGTAGGAGGTACAAAAATAACGTCATTTAAAACCATGAACGTTCTGCTGAAATAGAGACAGAAACACACAGGTGTTAAAGACGAAGCAGAAACAAAACTAACTTCCTTTTTTAATGTGAAACGTCCATACTGTGTGAATGACATGCACACACGCACACACAAAATATTAACAATAAAAAGGTTCAGTATTTCCTTATCAGGATTGAAATCTTTTTTTTTCATATTTATGGTGAATGAAAAAATCTTTGTTTGGTTGGTTGTTTTGAGCACAAATTCAACAACTTTAAAGGTGCCAAAGAATGCATTGCAATAATCTGTTAAATTGTTCTCTGATATATTCATATAAGGTTTGTATCTTCATTAAGTGCAAAAATGATCCAGAGTCAGTTTTCATGTCCATTTACAACCCTAGGATTTATAATGAAATGGTCTATTATTAAGCTATTTGAAAGGGTCATGAATAATAATGTTAAACTCTGCTCTGATTGGCTGTTTCTCAGAGCAGCTCCTTCAGTAGCTCTGTGTGTGTGTGTAAACAGATCTTGAGTCTATGAGGCTGTTTACACTTGGCATTAACATGCGTTTTCGTCGATCGGATCACAAGTGGACGACGTTAATGCCAGGTGTAAACGGTGTTTAAAACGTTTTGAACGTGTCCACTTTCGACCACTTTCAACCACATTCAGAGGTAGTCGAAACCACTTTCGCTTTGGAGCTGCGGAACGCAATGTGGTTGAATGTGTTCGAACAGCCACACGCGACCGCCTTCTCTCCGCCCATTTATCTAATCTGAGCTATTAAACACAAATTTTACGTCTTTTTTTGACTTCTGGCGTGAACACACGGTGAACAGCGCTATTTTTAGCCTTTCATTGATACAACTAAAGCGGCTGATCTCCGTAGTTTCGTTTTGAAAGCGTGAAAGTTGCGCGATCCAATTTCATCAATTGCGCTGAAAATTCAGAGAAAGCTCCAACAAATAAACGTACAAAACACTGTGCAGCATGTATACTTGCTAAACAAGCAGCGGGCTCCGACATAATATAAGTTTGCGTCCATATAAACTCATAATTACTCCCGCTCGCGTTTGAATGACAGCAGAGAGACTCGCCCACCGTCTTACGGACCGTCCCCTCACAGTATTCAGGACAGAAGTGGTTGAAAGTGGACCAAAGAGACGGATTTAAATACCAGATGCAAATGTAAAGTGTCTCTCTCGTCCACTTGTGATCCGATCGATAAAAACACATCTTAATACCAAGTGTAAACAGCCCCTGTATTAGAGGTGGACCGATATGGCTTTTTCTCTGGCCGATGCCGATATTTAGAAATCAGGGCAGCCGATGGCCGATATGTTTGGCCGATTTTCTATATGTACATAATAATCAAAATGTTCTCATCATAAGCAGATATTTTAAATGTAAAAATGTCACTATTTAAGTCAAAGTATTTTAAAAAATGATGACTGGTCTTTCTGAAGAGTTTTACAACCTCCTCTGCAGCATGCATTTATCAGACACAGATATTACCTGACACTCTGCTGTCATCATCTTTGATCAGTTTTTTACCATGGCTTTTATTGCTTTGTAGGATTAAATCCTTATTTGGTAGACCTGATAAATTATTTATTCATCATAAAGTTAACATAGTAAATGTCTATGTTTTTTAGTTGAGACTGTTATTTAGGGCAAATCTTTCTAAACACATTTCCATTCTCATTTCTGAGGCGCTATAAGTGACTGATTGTGCTGACAGTGACGTCTTGTGAGTTTAGTGTTGGGACAGATCTGTTGTAACAACATTGTTCTTAATTTAATGTGTAATTTAATGTTGGGGCGTACATCTGGACTGTAACGTCACAGTTGGTGTTATGTTGAGATTGGTCTGTTTTCCATCGGTCTTTTGGGGTTTACATAAGGAGGAGGAAACAATCGTGTTTAAGGCTCATGATATGTCATTACCATGTACAAAACTCTTATTATTCATTTATGTCTAACTTAAATAAAGTTTTATATTCTACGGCACCTTTAAACATTTAACTCATGGAGATTTTAAGTGATGATTTGATTAGCTGTGCTGATGTTACAGGTGGTTGTTAGGATGACTGGTTACTGGTCAAAGTAAGAAAAAGCCCAATTCTCTATGGGTTTGTAAGGACATGAAGTCACTTCTGCATGTGGTTTATAACTTTGTAAAATTATACAAATGAGGGAAATTCAGCTTCAGTAGATTCATTTCACCCTCGCTTTCATTATAAAGCTAACTGTGTCACGACCGCAGACAGAGGAGTGAAGACCAGGTAAGAGTGAATCCATTTGCAGTAATACTTTTAAAAATAAACGACGTAGCACAAAAACAAACACTGGAAAACACTACACACGGTGACACGTAACAACAACAATGAACCGTAACAAACAGGTGAACAGGAAGTGACTAAATACATGACAATTACCAATAGGAGAACTGAAACAATAATAAACAGATACAAGACACCTGAGACAATTAAATGAAACCATGGTAACAAATGATGGGGTGGAGATATAAACAAGGCAAGAGAGACGGGCAAATAATAATACAAGAAGTCAAACAAAACAAACAAAGACACAACCCTAACAAACTGTGTGTCATTCAATCTGAAGATAAAAATGAATTAGTAGTTTTGGACACATTATATTGTATTATACCACGGGTCTGTTGGGTACCCTGCTGAAAAAAAAAACAGAATAGACCAGCATAATTCCCATGCTGGTTTGTTGCTGGTTTAGCATACCAGCACCAAAACACAACATATGCTGGTCTTGCTGGTATGCTGTTTTTTAAGCAGGGTAATAAATGGGACTTGAAGCCCACTGTTTGCTGTGGTCAATTTAAAACTTTATTTTAATAAGGGTTAGGGTTGCATCCTTATTGTATAGTTTTACGCATTTGGGAGATCAAACCATCCAAAGTGATTTAAACTTCCTATAGGCTACTATATATTAGTAATCAAATTGGTAATCAAATCCCATAACCTTGGTGTTTTCAGCATCATGTTTCTCCAGTTATAATACAGGAATACAAATTTATACATACACAACCATTAACATATCCTCTATCTAAAGCTAATATAGATATAATATAAAGTCAGCATCCCTACATACACGCACGCGCGCGCGCACACGTGTGTGTTTGACTGGTCCAGGAACATGTTTCTAGTAGGAAATGAATGCGAGTGATGCAAGAAAAGCGGAATGAGACTGAGGTGTTACAACATCATTTCGACCGAACCCTCAAACACTCCACAACCCGAACCGTGATCGCTACGTACCCACGACACGATCCTGAGCCCGGTTTGCGGCTGCTGGATGAACGTGATCGGGTCGAATGCCCCGCCGGATCTGCCCGCGCCGTACGCGCCGAAGCCCTGCTGCATCTCGTCCATCAGCGCGCGCTCCCGTGTCCGTCAGGCTCTCTGTGACCGCCGCCGGTTCCGTTATTTATCACCAGCAACAACCGGCGATAAATCACGATTTCTGTCTGTCTGCGTAAATCTCCTCGGCTGTCTGTGACTGACTGTCGCTCTCACAGCAACGAGCGCGCTTCAGAGAGGAGGAGAGAGAGCCCGTAGGGAGTGTGCAGGCGCGTGCTTCTGTTTGAGCGCGTGTCCGCGGTGATTGAAGAGTCGATACAGAGATGCAGTGAAACATGCAAACAGCGCAAAACATGATGCTGTATTTACGTCATTTACACCGATAATGATGCACGTGAAAGACGAATCTTTGAAGTACAATCATTTAAGGTTGTCAATGTGAATATATTTATTTTGATTGAGTGTTGAGCCGAATCAACATGAAAACCAAGAGCAGCTGTTGGAGTCATCAACTAAAACAACATCTGTGAGGACCACCAAACATTGAGCTCTCCTCAGAAATACACGGAGAAACTTAAACATTTTTTGCTCGTCCTCACCTTATTATTCCAACTGCAGTGATATCATTTCATTGTATTTTTCTCAATATCAAAGTCAAGTCAGCGTCTTTATGAGCAGCAACAGTTGATTTAATGACTCACACTCAGTTAGTAGTTTGTGAGAAGAAGCCCGCCCTCTAGTGGTGACGTACTATTAAATGTAGAAGTGACGTTCTTCAACGCTAAACCCGCTGAACCAATCATATTGCCTGATAAATGCGGTTAGACCAATAGAAACTCTTAACCTCAGTTACCAAGCAACGCGTGGGGTTTAGGTTGCCGTGCCATAAGGAAGAAAGAGACACGCGTACACAATCACATTAAATTCTGTGTTTGATCATTTGGTCGCTGTTGTGTTTAGTCTGATGGTGAAGTTAAGAGCGAGATGTGTTGTCGTGGGTAAGAATCCGTTTCATTGTTTTACTACACACTGAGTTTGTGTATTTGTTTAAGTGCATGACGGCTCGTGTGTGTGTGTGTGTGTGTTCAGGAGATGCAGCTGTAGGGAAGACTTCTCTCTGTCACATGTTTCGCAGTGATGGTGCTGTGTTTCAGAAGAACTACAGTATGGTAATAGCCAGCATCCGAACACAACAACAACATCTACACAACATAAGTGACGTCATTACATTCACTTCACACAGAAACAATCATGATTTGAGTGATTATGAGTGTTTTTGTGAGGAGCAGTAAAACGGCATCACAAGTTCCTTCAGATGTTACACCATTATTGAGACCAATGTTGGGTGTAATTAGTTAGTTACTAAGTAATTAGTTACAGTCATTTAATAACTTTATCCACTGAAACAGTACAGTAAGGGATTGCTCAATAATTTAATGACAGGAACTTTTGATGTAATTGAAGTAAATGTTGTGTATGGACTTTAGATGAATGATATATAATTCAATAATAGATTTAACATTAACATTTAAAGTCTAAGGTTAAAATAACACTCTAGTGTAGTTTACAATTCACACAATTAACTAGTTGGTTATCATTAGCATGAATATTACTGAGATATTGGTTGTTTATTAGCACATATTAATGTCTGATTCTGCAAAACCTTATTCTACACCCTAAATCCTACCAATAATTCAACTTAACAACTACTTTACTAAGGATTAGCAGTAATTAAGAGTAAATTGAGGAAAAAGTAGTTTCTAGTTAGTTAATAGAGAGAATTGGGCCGTTTCAAGCCATTCCCAACAAACATTTGGACGTGTGATGACCGTTGAAAAGACGTCCGTTCGTCACGTCCCGTCCGCGTTGAAAAATATATCCAAAATGAAAGTTGAGCCGACGTCTTTGACGTCATCTGGCCGTGAATTACACGTCTTTTCTGCACGTCCCTGGACGTCTAAATGCGCCGTATTTTGGATGTTTAAATGTGTTCCTGCATAGTTTAAATATATGTTTTAAGCCGTCATATAGCAAACATGTGGACGTTTTATGACCGTTGAAAAGATGACCCTTCGTCACGTCCCATCGCGGTTGAAAAATACCCTAAATTAAAGTTGAGCGGACGTCTTTGACGTCATTTGGCCGTGAATTACACGTCTTTTCTGCCCGTCCCTGGACGTCTAAATGTGCCGTCTTCTGGATGTTTAAATGTGTTGCTGCATAGTTTAAATGTATGCATATAAAATGAATATACACCCATTGTGTAACATCGTGAAAGGCAATCAATTGTATTGAGGTTTAACACATATTCACAAAGGTTCAAAATCGGTTCAAAATTGGTCCAGTCAGACCTGAACGTCCATAAACCGTTTTAACCACGTGTACTTCACAAACACATTAAAGAATACATTATTTGTGGCCATAACAAAAAAAGAAGCATGTTCTGATTTAGCACTTTTTATTTTTTTAACCATTTAACTATAATAACAACTTCAAAACACTTTCTATAAAGGGATAGTTCACCCAAAAATTAATATTTAGTCATTTATTCCCTCTCATGTTTCAAACCTGTATACCCTTCTATGTTCTGCTGAACACAAAGATATGTGAAAGAATGTTTTTAACAAAGCAGATCCCACAACCCATTACTACAATTGTAAAAAAAAATATTGACAGTTAATTGGTTGTGAAGTTACAAACATTCTTCAATCTTTGTGTTCAGCAGAAAATATAAAGGTATACAGGTTTGAAACATGTGGATAAGAAAATTATAACAATTTTCCTTTTTTGGTGAACTCTCTCTTTAACACATCACAGCTGTTTGGCTTTTTTGTATCCACCACCCCCAGCTCTTCCTGGAGCGTGCTTGAGGTGGTCTGCCATAGCTGCATCTATTTCCGAGTCTGTGGCATTTGGGCTCCACCTCTTCACAGCATCTGAAGGAAGAGAAGAATATGTTTCTTTTTAAAATAAATACAATTAAAATTTTGAGGCAAATGACATGCACTTACTTTCAAAATATTTATGGTCTACAGCTAAAATGATATATTAATATTATATATATTATTGTACAAAATATGCTCTGCTTTAAATAAGTGTTAGATCAGTTGTGGGGGATACAGCATTTGTCCCCTCCCTCTACAAAACCACTGTGGTGCCCTTGAGAAAGACCCTTAACTAGGTGTGTCAAAAAATGAACAGGATATTTCTGATAAAGACAGGTGAGCTGTGATGTCCCCTGAATAGATCAAGCATAACAATAAAATTACAATCAATATACAAGAACAAGTTTTTTTTAGATCAACATTCCCCAAATTACCTTGAATAACATAATACAAAGGTGTGCCTTTAAAAGACTTCTTTTCCAGATGTCCACCACCCCTCATATTGAACTTTGCCATAAGACAATTTGACATCATTCTGTGAAAGAAATGTAAGATTACTTCACCTTAGACAAATAACCTAAAAGGTCAATAAATCACAATTAACAGTAATGAGCAATTGCATAAAATGTTTAAACATACACTATGTGTTAACACTTCACAACTTCACTTGTTTCATCTACCATGTAACAAGTGCTATGAACTATATCCTCATCCCTAACTTTGGGTGACAAGTAATGGCTTACACTGAAATTATGTTTTGATTTCTTGTTTTCAGTATGGCTGACTGTTTAAGTCATTACGAACATTAAAACTTCTCAACAAGTGATGTGTGACGGATTAAATCCTGAATTGAAGTAATATAAATAGCTGGGTTAATTATGGTGGTAATCAATATATATTCCTTAAATATTATGCAGGATTACACAAATCAAGAGAAATACATACCTGTTCATAACGTTGTTCACGCAGTCTCTGACAGAATATCCACCAACTCAGACAGTTGCTGGAACTAAATGTGAAAACAATTGAAATAATGTTATAGAAAGATAGATGGAAATATAAATACATATTCTTTATGTCATAACTTACGCAGATCACCTTGTTATCAACATATTTGATGTATTCATAATGCACAATACACAGTCATATAGCATTTCTTACATGTTGCATTTGAAGGTGAGGCCATAGGTGAAGAATCAGGTAGTCTCCATCCGGTAATTTTTTCGTTGTGTTACCTCACCTGTACAAATAGAGTTAATTATATGGTAGTTTAAAATATTAACAGTAAATCACTTCACAGTGTAATACTGCATTAGTTATGAAATCAGCTGGCTGTACTTTTAGGTCTTTGTGGTTGAGCAATGACAGATATTATAAGCTCTGTATTTGTAACTATTAACTCAGATTCAGAGAAATGTAAATATGTTTATACTCTTAGCTTTGTTGTCACTAATGTAAAATCTTGCATGACACCTTGCATGTAATTTCATTAAGTACAATAAACATTTTAAAAAATACATAGTAGTGTAAAATATTAAAATAAATCACTTTTTATATCAAAGTTTTTGGATATTATGTTGACATTCAGGCAAAACCCTGACTCATGGAATACATTTTTACCTAAAAATGAGAATGACATTATAAAAGGCAAAAGTGTATGCACTTAGGAGCCAAGCAATGTGTTTGTATAGTGTGGGAATGCACCAAAAAAAGCATCAGTAGCACGTACGTCTCATAGTGTCACAGCTTATTCTAGGGTATAGATCAATCACACCATTGTGATACCGATGTTTACTGTCATGAAGTGTGCCTGTGTAAACAAAATACACCAAAACAATTTATATACATTTTTGAGTTTCATATCAAAATATATAAAAGTCATTTTTGAAAGAATCATGTTTTTTCGTAGTATTAAGCAAAAGCAGTCAAAAACTTACAACTTAATGTAGGGTAGACAAAGTCAGGGGTCGGGCACGCCTCATCTAAGTGTGGTGGACACAAAACTTGATCTTTAGCACAAACAAGGACATATGAAACATTAGAACATTAACAAATGTGTAGACTGTTTAAGTCATATCTACAAAAATTCATATCTACAGTTTTCCATACCTTTTTTTATTGTTTGTAGAATGCACATCTTTATTTGGTTTGTGTTGACCTTCAACTGTAAATAAAACGAAATTGTAATTATTGATATTAACTCCACAATAACAACTCCAATTTGTTAATGTATTTTCAAACTGAGACATTTACCTGACTTGGGTTTTGGGTGGTTATATTTTGGAGGGTCTGTGTAGGACACAGTGCCTTTAACAGCTTGTTTATTTTTTATTTGGATGAGGTTCTGCTTTTCCTTTGTACAAAACAAAAGCAAAGGAAGTTAATCAAACAAAAACTTCTGCTAAACTTTTAATGCAAAACAGTATTTAATATTTTGCATGTGCAATGTTTAGGCAATCAAATCATTGTAATTCCATTAATGCCAAATAACTTTTATTTTTCAGATAATTTACTTTCTGAAAGAGACTTTCAAGAGGCTACATTAATAAGTTACTTTGACTGTATCCTTAAACATACTTTATACCATGTATAAGTTCAAAGTACGTTAGCTTTTAGCCTTCTAGCTAATTATTGCAATACTCAGTGTGGACAATTCTGGCAACGTTTATTTCGGAGCCTTCGTGTCAAACAAGTAAAACTTAAGCACGTTAATCAAATAATACACAATGTAGCCTACTTACCCAACAGTAGATTTTGAATGATATATAGACAAAACTCCCTCGTAATCGCTCCTCGTGTTTGAATGTGAACTTCCGGAAGAACGCGTGACGTCACCACTATCTCGCGAGATAATCTGTCCTATCGCGGGATTTTGTAATATCCCCAGATTTATCACTATATTTCTTAAATTAATAGCACAGTTTTTGAAATTACATCCAACTCAGACCTAAATGGTGACCGGATATGTATCTGTTTTACATTTATATGCATACATTCAATAATAAAACAGCTTGGAATAATGACTAAAATGCAGTGTGGCTTTGCAATCACACTGGGCACTTTGTGATTATAATTTATTTAAACAAGATAAAGTTAATATATTTACTTTGTATACAAATCGTGTATTTCATAAAGATTATCCTGTTTTTTTCCTACTAGTCTAGTCTAGACGTGTAAAAGACGTCAGTGGACGTCTATTCACAACCTCTTAAAAACCTACTTTTTGCACTTAAATTAATTATTGCAGTATTAACCAAGGTGTAAGCACAGCATTTGCATATTTCACAATGACTTTATAGAAGGTTTATGATTTTTTATAGAGGGTCATGATGGACTATAAATGCACGTGTAAAAGACGTCACCTAGTGACGTCCTCTTACAACCGATTCACAACAGGGTATAAATATTGAAGCACGCGTAGTAAAAGTCAAAGTAACAATTATACATGCAACCCCATAGAACTATAGACATGTACAAATGTATCTGAATGCATTTTTATGAAATGTTCTGTGTTACATATTTTCACCGATTTGTGCCGTCATACCGCGACTATTTTTGGCCAGGGACACGACGTTGCGGTCGGACCAATGTTTGCTGGGTTCTTTGTTTCATTCACTACATAATATTGAGAGAGTAATACTTTTTTGAGAGAGTAATGTGTACAGTAATCTAATTACATGACAGAAGATGTAGTTAGTAACTAGTAATCAATAATTGTTTTGAGTAACTTACCCAACACTGGTTAAGACAGAGATGTGATCTGTTGACTTCAGCTAATGTAAGTGATGGATAGATTGATACAGAGCGGTCTGATTCTCATCTCAGATTGTGTTTGCTGGTAATGATGAGGCATCGTTTCCCATCATCGTCTGTGCTCATGAGCGTGAGGTCACAGCTGTCAGATGAATGATGGGTAGTGATGCTGTTTTACTACAGGTGATGTTTAGAGACTCTGATAGGAGCAGATCACTTTAACAAGAAACAACTGTGACTATTTGTTTGTTTGTTTGTTTGTTTGTTTAAGACTGTTGGTGTTGAGCTGATGGAGAAATCTGTGTTCATTCCAGACTCCAGTGATAGTGTGGTAAACACACGCACGCACACAACCACACACACACACACTTTGTGTTGACTGACTGACAGTGTAATTGTGTGTTTTCTCTCTGTCAGGAGTTTTATATCTATGACTCTGCTGGACGAGAGTTGTTTGCAGACGCCTGTGAGAACGTTGTGAGTAAAATGTTTTGTGTTGAGTAAACTGACTTAATATCACGATAACCTGATGTGTGTTGTCTAACATGTATGATGTGTGTGTTAGTGGGGTCAACCGTCTGTGATCTGTGTGGTTTTTGACATTACCAGTGAAGCCTCGTTCACCAGCTGCAGTCGATGGGTTGAGAGAGTTCAGTCTCACTGTAATGGACTGCAGGTACCAGGTGAGAGTTTATAAACACACACACACTAGTAGACTCTTAGACCATTAGTTTAAAGCTAAATCCACCTTCAGTTTCTTTTTTAATCCCCATTAAACCAAAGCAGTCTCATTAGACATGCTGTTTTGATTCTCTTGTCATTGTGACATCACACTGATAAAGCCCCGCCCATTGCCACTAACTGACTGCTTACTTTTACCCAAAAGCTTTTCTAAATGTGTTTGTTAATGCAGCTAAATATACTATTGTCTCAGACTGTATTTACAGGAATCAAATCTGATTAAACTGAAAGCGCTCGCTGTCTGTGTGAAAGTGAACTTTTTGAATTAGTGTGATTTACGTCACGTCTGTAAACAGACCTTTAGAGAAGACAGCTACTACATCACGTCAGGTCAGGTGTGTGTGCTGCTGCGGATGGTGAAGAGTTTGTAGTTTGTTCAGTTCATCTAGATGATGGTGTCGTGTTGTGTGTGTTTGTTTACAGGTGTATTGGTGGGTAATAAGTGTGACCTGTCATCCAGGAGAGAAGTGGAGACTTCTGAAGCTCAGACCTGGGCTCAGACTCACGGGCTTCAGTACCACGAGACATCAGCTGTAAGTTAAAACACATTCATCTCACAAAGTCTCTCTGATGAAGATCTAAACTCAACTGTTGTTGTGTTGATCTGACAGAAAGAAATCGGACAGTTTGAAGCTCCGTTCCTGAGTTTAGCTCAGATGTTTTACTCCCACTATCAGGATCAGATACAGAACATCAGGAGTCTTCTTTAAACTTCTCTGATATTGTTTAGGAAGTGTTTGTTATGATTTAGTAGTGAAAGTTTGTTTTTGTGTAAAGTCTTTGTCAGAAATATTTATGTGATCTGAACATAATTTCATGATATTGTGTTTTAGAGTTCTGAATAAAGATCTTCATAAAGAAGCTCGTATCGTTTATGGTTTACACAGACAAACAAACACACACACACACACACACATGTTGGCATATGTGGTTTACACAAACTGTATATTGTATTCCCCTAACCTACCCCAGTTTACGGGAACACTTCCTTTGTTTATAGCATAATTAACATGTCTTAAAGGTCCCTTTAATACCCTACTCATCCTGAAGTCATCTGAGATACATAAGTTCATCATTTTTCAGACAAACACATTTTCGGTTATTTTAGTAAATGTTTTAGATCTTCCAAGCTTCATAACAGTTAGAAATGGTTTCTTATTACTTCAAGTCCAAAAAATGTGCATCTATCCTTTACAGATGTAATCCACACGGCTCCAGGAGGATAAATCAAGGCCTTATAAGGGCAAACCATGCAATTTTGCAAAAACAAATCCATATTTAAAACTTTATAAACGAATAATAATCTAACAGTTCTTTGCGATACAATACAATATCGATTATCTTCGCCAGCGATGCTATGTTTGACAATATATCAAATGTTTCTTTGATGCAATTATGGTTCGATTCGATTAATTTATATAAACTTTAATATTATGTGCCTAGTTAAGCCGTTACATTTTTAATAACTCACAGATGCAACCAAAATATATAACATGAACATTTAATTAAACTCTTTATGAAAGGATCTTGGGCATCTGGTGAATGTGTGTTGGATTTGACTGAAAACTAGTTATTATGAAGAGGGAAGTCGATACCCATAGGACCCTCACGTTAAAATGCCCAACTTTACAATAAAAACAAATATGTTTACAGCCTTGTACAAAAAGTGTTTTTGGTCTATATAGCTCATTTTGCCCTTCATGACAACTGTGGGGAGGGGGGTGAACTCATTGTTTAAATGATATTAAGCCTTAAAGTTCTGCATAATTAAGACCACTTAAGTGACGGGTGAACTGCAACTGCTGTCACTACCGTTGAGCTAGGCGAGCGTGGCCTCACCCACATCCTGCCTCTTTACCAATTTTAGTTACCTGCGACTGACGCGCGGCCAAGATTGCGACGGCAGGCACCACCTACTATTGGCTTCAAAAAAGCTCTTCACAAAACTATGGGTGACATCACGGACACTATGTCCATCTTTTTTTTACAGTCTATTGGTCATTTTAATTTCAGTCGCTTTAGACGCTACACCAGGGCTCTTCAACTTCTCTTCTTCGAGGGTAAAATTGTACATATGACACATAATCAGTCTTCACCTAATGACTAAAATTGCACTTTTCTTTTTTAATATTTTAAAGATTTATAGCTAAACCACCTTTCGCCCACTAGTGGCAGTCGTAATAAAAATTTCAGTTTAATCGTAATTTCTTGTCAACATGGAACATCACTTCCGGTCGGCTCAGTGTGTCAAATGCGGTGCAGTCGCATTTGTTAAAGTTTTTTTATGAATTCAAACAAAGCTCAAATTGGATCTGATAATTACGCACCCGCAGATGGTTGGCATCCCACGCAGCCCATTTCTGACTCTCTTTCGAGTTTATCGGCAGTCATTTGTCAGGTACAGCGACAGCGGGCAGGTAAAAGTAACCACGTGATGTCATGAGACTCAATAACTCTGCTCTTTATGTTTCTCCATCATCACTTTATTGACTTCTGCTCTTTTTTTCTCTTTTTAAATCAAGAAGTCTATTTGTGTTAATTAACAGTTGGTATTTTATAGATGTATATTTATATATATAGTCATGTATGTATCATTAATACATATATATATAATGATGACATTGAAATTGTGGCCAGTTTGTGGGTGTTTTTATCTTCCCTGGGGTCACAGCGGCCACAAGAGTCACAGTATTGATGTGCAACAAAATGAAATGAAAATAAGATGAAGAGAGAGAGAGATCAAGAACTTCAAATACACCAACTCTCTGTTCAGCGTCAACTTTGCAGACATGGCTAAAAATGTGTTAGTTGATGTAAGATTAGAAAATCATGCATTTGCTTTTTTTGGGCTTCAACATGTAAACGTGTTATCATTAGCGTTAGAAATATCCCAGAGAGCGTTTTTACTCGCTTCAGTTCTGCTCCCCGCCAGCAGATGGAGCTCATACAGGTGTGGTGCGACGGTTGGCATCCTTCGAGTCCTTCTGGATGCAGTTGTGAACCTGTAGGAAGCTCGGGTCTCTTTCCGAGTTGTACATCGGTGGCGATCCGTGCGGGGCCTTGAGCGTATCGCCGCCACGGCCGAGCGTATACATGGAAATATCTGTGGAGGGTAACGCCGGGAACCCTTTTAACCCCACCGGCGAGGCTTCCCGTGAGCGCGACGGGTCCGTGGACCTGCTGGAGGAGCGCGAGCGACGCCGGTACCTGTAGCGATAGCTGGGGATCCGCGCGATGGCCGAGCCCTGGAGATAGTCGCCGGTCCCCGCTCGTGTCCGAGTCGAGCGTAACTCGCGATGGCGGTCGATGAACATGTGAACGGCGAGAACGCCCACCATCTCGGCCATGATGAATGACAGAGCGCCAAAATAAAAACTCCAACCGTACGAGTAGCTGTTCTTTTTAGAATCGCTCTTGGACGGGTCCCCCGCGTTTGCTGATATGTACACGATTATCCCGATGATGTTACTCAGACCTGAAGACAGACACAGAGATGTTAAAGATATTCACTCAGTCTTGAAGGTTTTAACATTAAAGCATGCAGTTTTAAAGTGCAAGGTTTTGAAAATGATGTCTGGTCGACTCCATATAAGCTATGAAAACTTAATACCTTTTTCCTTTATCATCTTCTGACAGGCGTGTGTGTACATTTTAGTGGCATCTAGTGGTGAGATTGTGAATTGCAACCAATAGCTACCCCCTCAATTTTAAAACACATGTTAGCCGGCACATGACAGACATGTTGTTGTCTAAAATAACGTAGTGATGAAACGCTCTCTTTAGATCAGTTTGTCTGTTTAGGTTTATTGTAGAAACATGACGGTGACTTCCATGTAAGGGGACGCGGTGTATTTAGATAAAAACTTATCATTGTAAGGTAATAAAAACAATATGGTTTATCATGTAAGGTCGTATACACCACTGATAATATAGTTAGGAAGATTATATTGCATTTCCGTCAAGAGATCCTCCTAAAAGTTACACAAGGCACCTTTCATTAAAAGATTTAGTTGAAAATGTTTAAATATTTTAGGTGTTACCATTTCATAGATATATACACTAGATGTCGCCTTGGCTACGGCAGTTCATTGGACCGAATGCGTCAAATAGAGCCGCCACATCAGCGTCATTGTAGGCAATGGTGTAACGTAAATAAAATCAACATAAATTGTCATGAACGTGATTTTCTTTTGGTTCGTTCCAACAGTCAGACATGTATTTAGCATTGAGTCCAGAAAAAAATACAAATTTGGATATTATGAAAATCTACTTTTTCTAACTATAATGCATAGTTCTAGTAGGCCTAACATCCATACGCAGCACAAAAGTCCGGCATCATCTATGAATTTGAAGTACAGGTGGAGATAGCAGCGTTATCTAGCTACTTCCTATGACAAGACCCCTGTTCCAAGATGGCGGCGGTTTTGACACATGCTTAGAACCCCAAGGCGACATCTAGTGTATATATCTATGTTACCATTTGAAGTACATTTTAAAATCACTTTTTATATTGTAGCCCAGGGACGCTTGTAGTTATAAATCTACCTCATCATCCATCTAAACAAAACTGCTGAATGCTTAAGGTACATTCATATTATAAGCGACTAGCAGTAGCAGAGCGACGCAATCTCATTGATTTCAATGGAAGCTCGGCGGCATCCAGCGACACGAGCGACAGTGACCGTTGACGGCTGGATGAGAACGAAGCAGTGGAGCTCACATCATCTGTTTCTCGTCAGTTACTTTAGTGGATTTTAGGGTTAGGGTGAAAGTTTTCCAAATAAAGTCATTAGCAACACATATTACTAATGATAAATACATTTTAGATATATTTACAGTAGGAAAGTTACAAAATCTTCATGGAACATGATCTTTACTTATATCCTAATGATTTTTGGCATCAAAAATTAATTTGACCCATACAATGTAATTTGTATGCAAACACAAATATACCCGTGCAACTTTTTTTCCAGGTTTTGTGATCCAGGGTCAGAAATATGATGTTTATAAGTGTCAATGGATTTAATGATCAGAACTGAAGTGATCCTATATTTTCTCTTGTTTAAGAGAAGCAGTTTGTATTCCTGTAGCAAAATTTTTAAAGCATTAACATAAAGGTCATGTGTTTGATTCTCAGAGAATACACACATACTGTTTAAAATGTTTCTCTTTAATGCACTGTAAGTGGTTTTATAGTTAAGTTTCTTCTGTATGAATGTAAAGACGTCTGCTCACCTGCAGAAACGAAGAAGATCCCTGAACTCAGGATGATGTTGTGATGAGATTTATAAAACTCACTCGCAGCGACACACAATCCTCCCATAAAGAGCAGAATAACACTGAGGATGGGAAATATACTGGAGGCTCGAACCGCACCTGTGTACACACAAACACACACACGTACACATGATTCTATGCTTATATTCACTTCTTTGATAAAGTTCATGCTGGTAATGAAAAACCCATAGGATGAGAGTGACGACTGATTTGATCAAACACATTTCTCTTAATATGATGTTAGGGTTAATCTGGAATCACATGTAAGAGGGAAGATGGACTTAAATGTGTCCATCATGTAAGCAAAGTCAACAGGTCTTCATGATGTTTGCTTTCATTTCTTTAACATGTTTTAAGCGTTTATGCATCCGCTATTCTTGAGCTATCTTAGACATCTATTAGACTTGTTTTAGCCAAAATAGTTTGCTGGGAAATGTCCACAGGTAGAATTGAAATCTCTGTATGAGCTCTTATCCTGATCACATGCTACTTTATTAACTTATGACATCACAGTATGATGTCACTGTTTTGGTGCAGTAACATGACATCACTCTAATCATGATACAATATCTGTCCTGCTGTATTGATCTATTCTCTCTCTCTCTCTGTGTGTGTCTGCATTTTGCATCTGGGTTTACTATGATATATGTTTGGGATAAAACCTTTAATCTGGAGAATCATAAACTGGAAAAACAATTTAGACAAAATAAATGTTTCTCTATTCACATATAATTCTAAATGAAAAATGTCCTATTTGGTTTGATTTGAATTAGTTTTATTTTAACGTTAAAAGTACATGTCCTCATTAGATTGTAAAACTGTATGTCATTAAAATAAATCATCCCTCACCTTCTTACTACAACTGAACGCTTTAAAGAGGAATAAATAAGAGGAGGTGAGGATGAATGAGATGAGATGAGGTTAGACTTGGATGAGAGGGCATATAAGAGTTTTGACCCATATAAACTGCAGTGAAATATTTATAGAAATGAGTGACCTAATTAAACACAGCTTTGAACACCGCACACACACACACACAATGTTTGACTTACGTAGGAAATACTCGGACGCATCAGCTTCATAATCCGCACCTTCAGGAAAATGATCAATGTGTTTACACATCCCTTTAAAGTTACCTGTGAGACAGACAGACAGATTGTGAGATCCTTTAAACACAGACGGCTTCTGTTGAATCTAAAGTCAATGTGGGACTAACTTAATAAAATCTGTTTTCTATAACACTGAACAGAGATCAATGAGAGAGGCAGATGTTAGCACTGAAATCAATGTCATGATATCTTCTAATGGATGTAATCAACAGTGGTGGACGAATTACACAACTCGTGTACTTGAGTAAAAGTAAAGATACCCAGGGTAAAATATTACTCAAGTAAAAGTAGAAGTACTTGCTTAAAATTTTTACTTGAGTAAAAGTACAAAAGTATCTGCCTCAAAATTTACTTAAGTACAAAAGTACTGTGATTTATTATGGCCGTATCATTTTTGTCACAAAACTCAAATTATGTGAAATAACTCTCTTGGCTAACCAATCAATTAATAGAAGGACATTAATAAATCAGACACTGATGTCTATTAAAATGATCATAAGCCTAAAACCTTAAAAACAAAAAAATTCCTTTAGCATCAAATGAAATAACAGGATTTGAGAACAGTAAGTCTCATTTCACGATTTATTTGTTAAATAATTTAACAGTTTAAGTGTAATAAAAACTTGACTTAAGCACAGGTTCACAATAGTTTTCAAAACATTAAATACATAACGTTATCTAGAAATCAGTCTCCCTTTCTTTGACAAATAAAACAAGCCAGAATATAATTTCAGAAACGTTTCATGTGCTTTAGCATGTCATATGTATATTGTAATACATAATAAATGTATTTATATATTTTGGAAGCAAAACTTTTGAAAATATTAATAACAATCTCAGTTAATAGGGAGCACTCCAATCCACCTGCCTGTTTAAGCATCATACACTGCATGGCTAGTCAAAATGTCATTTATATTTTACAACAGTGTTGATAGTGATTGTCATTTCAAAATAACAGAGCACTGAGCTTCAAATACAATGAACTTAAGTGAAACAGCTAACTATACGGCTAAAAATAGCTTCAGCCTGCTCAGCTTAAAGTTCATTCATAATAACGTCGTATATATTTTAGCAACACAATTAACAGTTTTCTGCAAGCTACTGTTAAGATTGCTCATTTAAAAATATAACCAGAATAAAAATGGCTTACTTCTACGCGTTTCCTTAGATTTGAAAGAGTATTCTTTTAAAACGAAATAGCACAGTTTTAAGGCAGGCAGAGAAGACACGAAGGACTCGTTCTTTTATTCAAGGACTTAAAAAAACGCGCGTAAATAAGGCCATTGTTGTTGTGACGGGTCAGTTATCTCCTCCGTTGTTTTTGAATGCAGTTTCATTCTCCAAACGATGCATTGGCTGGCTGCTGCACTCGCGTGACTCGCGTAGCTTACGTGAAACAGCGCGGCAACCAAAACAAGTTCAAGCACATGCTGTACCCTGATTGGTGGTTTGACGCATCACGTGTGCATCTTAGTTTTTTTGTGCAGCTTTAGTTTGCCCAGTTACGTTTTTATCCACTGATAAATAAAAAGGAACGACCGATTTTTTTAAAATGTAGTGGAGTAAAAAGTAAGATATTTGACTTTAAAATGTAGTAAAGTAAAAGTAAAAGTCTCCCAAAATAAAAGTACTTGAGTAAAGTACAGATACGCGAAAAAACTACTTAAGTACAGTAACGAATTACATTTACTTCGTTACTGTCCACCACTGGTAATCAAGTATATAGCAGCACAATATTACACTGTTTCAAAGCAGCTAAAGAAATGACAGAAAACAGATGTTGTAGGTTCTTTGTGTTCATGTCTTTTATTTTAAAGTCTTGCAGTATTTCCTTCTGTAGTTCCTAGTCATGGTCATTGTAGTCTTTTGTGTTACCCCACAGGTGTGTCTTACATATTTAGACATGACGAGCCACACACATGACAATGTTTCGACGAGTTTCGCATTCGTGCCTCCTCGGAAAAGAAGTCATGGGCCGCCAATGGTTTTGGGGTAGGATTAGACTGAAAAATCTGGCTAGAAAATATACAGCATAAAGGCATACGTTCTATGTATCCCTTCTAGCCACAACCACAGAGGAGTCGAAGCCTTAAAGTGCACCTATTTCATTGCTAAAAAACTGTATTTTGTGTATTTGGTATAGTACAACGTGTTCACTTGGTTTTCACATAACATACATTTTTGTAGCTCCAGATTTCTTCCTCAAATGCTTTGATTTTGTACAAAACTCATTAATCTGAATGTGTCCCTGATTGGCCAGCTAATCTGTACGTTGTGATTGGCTTGAACACCTCTGACATAAGCTGGAAATGTGACGCTCCTTACCATGTTTGAAAGATTTGCTCATAATGCAATGCCGACAGGAGTTAACTTACAGGCGAGAGGAGTTATGATCATTTCGGTCTTCTCTACATCACCAATAAACTGTTGCCTACAATCTTGTAGTCCAAGAAAAGAGATTTACGTTGGAGATAATAACTTGTGTTATTGTTTACTTTGTACCTTTTGAATATTGTTAACATGAACTAATACACACTTACACACCAAAGGAAATGTAAAATCATGAATCAGACCATAGGTGCTCTTTAAGTGACTCTCTGTATAAAGTTCATTGTCTATTATCAAATTATCAGGTTAAACAGATACTTGACACATTATCTCTTTTCCTACCAACCACTAGTTTTTCCGGCAATCCGTAAATCCGCTATTATCCACCAGGTGGTGCTCTTACACACATTATAAAACCCTGAGGTATTCCCTTAGGTTAGGACAAACAGTTTAAACTCTGTGTATGTTTTAATTATCGTTCTCAACCTTTTTGCTAAAATTTTGTATTTTTGAAGAAACCTACCCATATATGAGAGGTGATAAAAGAGAACAAATGAAGATTGGATGAAAAGGTTTTTTGAGTCTCAGTTGTTCTTACATTTGATATACTGTATGTCTATATATTTAGAGAAGAACATTTTCTGGAAGGCTTTAAAGTTTTGTGAGAATCATAAAAAACGCTGGCAGAGAAAGAGATCTGAAAAGTGCTCATAATTAATATAATCTACAAATGTACAATAATTGAATGATTATTAAACATTCATGTGTGTTTGAATATAATTTAAAGACGTGACGATGTGGGCGGGGGGATTTATTTGTGCGACAGGATCAATCAATAAAACACTTCTGCACACTTGTGTATGATCGCTCATGTCTCCTCAGCAAACCTCCTAACTGCTTGTTCCTCGAGGTGCAAATAAAGAACTGAGACGTCCTACAACAGGGCAGAACTTGGTTGATGTCTGGGTTTTAGGAGCATATTGAGAAGCACCCAATGAAAAGTAGGACAATGCAACGCTCATATGGCCACTCCTTTTGTGCCTCATATGGTGCTTTCCATTTATCCATTGGTTGATTTGTTCTTTTAACTGAAAGGTGGGACTTCTGTCACCAGAGCAGACATATGCAGGTGCAGCAGCTAAACCAACCTTGATAAAGGTGTTTTAGTGTAATTTGAGGTTAAGCAACAAATATTATTGTAAGTTGATTTCAGGTTTAATTGTTGGTCAGAGATATCTGTTGTTTAATTGTGATTTTAAAGGCATCTGTCTTTGCTCATTCAAATAGATAGGACTTATAGTGGCTGACTGACAGCTGCAAATGACTAAACTCTTAAAGTACAATGATTATTTATATAATACTACTTAAGAGGTTAAGTTGAAGTTAATGTTATAGATAACAGAACCTCTGCTCGCCGCTGTTTGTGTTGCAGGAATTTCTGCTGCTGCACGCACGGATGTTGCATAACTGAGTTACATAATTCAGTGATCTCCACACGTGCAAGTGATTATAACTGTGTCTAACACCATCATCTTTATTCTAGTGATGTTTGAGGTACAGTCAGTGTGCACGCAAACAAACACACACACACACACACACACACACACACACACACACACACACACAAACACACACACACACACACACACACACACACACACAAACACACACACACACACACACACACACACACACACACACACACACACACACACACACACACACACACACACACACACACACACACACACACACACACACACACAAAACACAAAACACACACACACACACACACACACACACACACACACAAACACACACACACACTGGCTCCAGATGCACACGTTATACAGTGGACTGTCGTCACCTTCAGCAGGCGTGAAATGTTCTCAGTAGAGCTGCAAACATCTCACTACCCGTCTGTAAAGTCCATACCACGGGTATGTTGAATGCTGTATTCTGATTGGCTGAGAAATGTTCCATGTGTGTTGGTTATTTTTCGATAACCGCACACCTTGTCAAATGTCTTAAAAACAGACACCAGAGTGATGTTTGTGGTATAAGAGGAATAATTGACTCCGTTCCTTTGAACTTATTTGAAAATAATGCACAACCGCAGTGTAACGGCACTCCGCTTTGTGTTGTGCCGCATTACCACCTTGGGTGTGCATTATTTTCAAATAGTTCAATGGCCCGTCATCAATTATTCCTTACTGATAAGATCATAAGTAGCGTGATCTGTTCTTCTGGTGAATGATCTCAGGTTCAGCGCTGATAGTGAAGAGCTCCCTGATCTTTGCTTCAGTCCAGTTTGCAGACATTTCTGGTTGTGAATGTTCATCTGCGTTTGTGTCAAAGAGCTAAACCATAACTTCTTGTTGCGATGAGACGCGCCACATTTTTTCTGCCTTCACAAATTACCATTTAAGATTAATTTTTAGATGTGACTGAGGACTGTGATGGTTCAGCTGGACTTGCTGGGATTTCTCATCTTATATTTTAGAAATGATCACACAACATCTGACCTATGACCTCAGTATCCACAGCATCCAAAATATAGATATAACCGTCTTCACGGCTCATTCACCTGAGACCTGAAGGGTCAAAGATTAAAAGCTTTATCTGTAGAGCCCATCCTGACCTCAGACCTGCTGATCAGACTGTGAGCACATCTTCAGTCCAGACAGAGAAAACACATTACATGTGAGAAATGAGAGAGACACAAGGAGAGACACTATCTCTTTTCTAAAGCAGAAACATTGCTCGCACAGCTGCAAATACTTCAGATGTTTCTGTGATCATTAGGATTTTAAACAGATAAAGCTGTTTCTATGTACATGTAAAGCTGCTTTGAAACAATGTCACATTGCAAAAAAAAGTTTGATAAATTGATGATTTAAAGCTCATGTCCAGCATCTTTAAAGCGGATTGGTTGCAGATTCTCATAGAATAGATATCACAGATATTTACAAGTTACGTTTGAAGTACTCAGTAAATGAAACACAACACAGTCTGTGATTGGCTGGTTTACATTTCAGTCAGGTGGTCTCTTCCTGTCTGTGTTGCAACATCATCAGATGACCCCTGTGTTTCATTGAGTTCAGTGAGGTCACACAGGTCACATCTGAACACTGTCTGCACATCACAATGATATAACAGAGAATCAAACCACCGCTGTGCCCTGCGCTTAACATGACATTCATTCAATTTATATTGAAATGACATAGAAACAGAAGTACTGTGCAGAATAGAATATGAGCAATAAAAACTCATGGAAATATTTTACTAAATAAATACACATATCATATTATATACATGCACATTTAAACTCACAATAATAAGAAGTGTGTGTGTGTGTGTGTGTGTGTGTGTGAGAGAGAAAGAAAGAAAGAAAGAAAGAAAGAAAGAAAGAAAGAAAGAAAGAAAGAAAGAAAGAAAGAAAGAAGGGAGCAGGCGAGTAAAAGTAAAAGCTGAATCCCAGTGGGTTTATGTTAGGACAACTCTTGCTTAAAACAGCAGTTTTATAAAAGCTCCTAAAACTTTGAGAGTCCCACAAAAGGAAAGATTTCGATTTAGAAGTGTCTGCCAACAATACCAATTCATTCTCATATGAGTTGTATAATCATTGATTTAAACATTAAGTGTAAAAAGAAAAACAATAAATGATTCAATAAGTGATTTCTGCTTCATCAGTTTTGTATTAAATAATAATTAAAATGTTATTTATTTAACTAAAAAAATAGGCAGTAAATGATCTAAAGCTCCAATAATGAGAGAGAGACAAAATCTATTAATAATAAATATTTCAGAAATAAACAGCAGATACTGAATCTACTGAAATATATAAGGAGAATTAAACAGGAGTTAATTTACAGGCTGTGAGTTTGAAGCGGGCGGAGTTATGATAATGAGAGTTGTGTCCATATCACCAATCCCAGGAAGAAAACGGTTGCCTACAATTTGTGTGTTTGTTGTAGTCCAAGAAAAGAGATTTATGTTGGAGACGATAACTTGCGTCATCAATTACTTTGGGGTTTGTCCCTTTAGCATATGGTTAACAAGAACTAATACACACTTACACACCAAAAGAAATGTAAAATGAATCGACCATAGTTGCTCTTAAACACCAGTGGCGGCCGGTGACTTCTTTTTCGAGGGTGCACGATGCGAAGCTCTCACAACATGTATTTAGTCGGCTCGTCATGTCAAAATATGTGTTCTACGCATTTCACCATGTTTATCATGCGTCTTGACTCTTGTCAAAATATGTGCCTTCTGCAGATGCGTCGAAAGGGTTTATGATAAAAAAGACACTCACGTTTGCCAGATACTCGCTTAATCTCACAGTTTAGTGTTAAATTAGTGTTTTGCGAGAATTTTGTGAATCAGAGCATCTCTTAAGAAGGCACATTTTTTGACAAGACGCATGATGCACATGGTTAACATGACGCAACGAACACATATTTTGAATTTGCGCCCCTCAGAAGAGAAGTCACCAGCCGCCACTGCTTAACACATAAAGTGAGAATATTTAAGTTCTGTTACCAATTGAAGTTAATCCAACTTTTACTTTACAGTGTATGTTTGTCTTTTGTGTTTTAGTCTCCATTACAGCCGTGTGCGGCATTATGGGTGGTATTTAGGGACTCTATCTATAATAATTAAAATAACAATCAACATTAATGAACATCATTAGGCTCTTCTCACATGGAGCAGTGGGGCTGGATGTTTTACATCCGTTACAAAATATAAAAATGCCATTTTGCATTTATTCATCTAATGTTAAATCATAATCAGAGCGAGAAAATCAGCACACACCTCTATTCTGATCAAAGAATTGAAACTGCTGTATTCATGATGAGATGTTTATGTTGTTGTTGTATAATAGCCTACTATTTAGGCATTGTGGAAGCATGGCATGAATTTTACCAGCTTTTTTTGATATTTAAAGTAATTAAAAATTCCTCCATACCTTCAAGACAGCAGGTCCTCCACAGGCCGGAATGGGTCATCACTTCCTCGTTCTTCTTACTGGTCTCGTTCTCATTGGTGGTCTTTATTTTGCAGACCCCGCGTGAGTAGAGCCAGTAGTCCGTGCCCACAGCGATGGTCATCAGGCTGAAGGCGGCGAATGCACCCACAGTGGTCAGGAGCATCTGGACTCCGCGCTCATACGCACCCATGTTCCCACATTCTATGAAAGGGGAGCCCCCTTTCCTCTTGATGTATAGGAAATAAATATTTGTAAATCTGAGAGGCCGAAACAAGAAGAAACGGAATGGGTGAGAGAGCCCAAAGCTCTGAAGATGATCTGCACGAGAAGATCGAGTCCTGTCTAGGCCACTTCTCTCAAGATCTGGAGAACTCTTAACCCGTTACCGTCTTACTAATGTAATACTCTCAATATACCGAACACGAGCTTCACTTCACACTATTCATCTGTCTGATCATTAAACAATGAGACTCATAGAGATAAAACATCCGTCACGTTCCCAAACCACTGCCGCCGGTACAGCAGACGCGTGCGCGTGCCTCCGGTTCTGTTCTCGGTATCCATGAATCTAAACGGAATATCCGAGGAATGAATTCAAGCGAGGGATTAAAACATATCCCATTTAAAACAAATCACGATGGGTTAAACCCATTTCGACTCAACAGAAAGACGTCAATGAAATCAATCCATCCCGGAGATTCGTAAAGAAACGAGCGAAGAAAAATGAAATAAAATCACCGGTTTTCCTTTTTCCTAAAATTCTGATCTCCAGTTTCCATATGTGTCCTTTATATCGTCGAATGTTTCCAGTGCGAATGTAAATCTTCAGTCACAAACATCAGCCCTGCTGTCACCCGAACCTGTGCTGCTGTCACAGCCGGTACCCGAACCGCCTCAGCCCTCCCGCCATCAACGATACGAACACCGAATCACGACCGACCGGTGAATATAAAGCAGCGGCGATGGATCTCAGGGTCAGTCAGGAACATCTGATATTCTCTCTCTCTCTCTCCTCGGTGTCGTTTTCCAGCAGATGTAATTCTTGGGTCGATGTCTGTCGCTGCTGCTGTCTGTCTGTCTGCCTGTCTATCTGTCTGCGGCGCCGCCGCTTGTTGCTGGAGAGAAACCTCAAACACTTTCATTCGGCTTTAATGTGACAGATGAACGTAACGATACAACCGTAGATTCTTCAGTATTCCTCACAGAATTCTCACGGTTCTGTTCACACACGCGCGCGTGAGCAAACATCTGCATGGCTCAATGTTTGCGGCAATCATCTTCACCAAGAAATCACATTTAAGGTAGTAATACAGATTTGTATCTTTTATCAAAGTAAAATCTGACCGTAAGATGTGAAGTGCATCGATGTTTACAGAGTGATGAATGCTCTGCAGATGATGTGACAGTCGCGTTACCAAGGCGACTGTCTCCCTCTTGCGATGAGATGGACATCAGTGAAGACTTCGACACGGACTACTGCAAAAACACCGTGTATATGTGATCATTTCACCAGCACTGGACAGGAAAGCAGATATTACACTAGTTATTAATAATTCAGCTCAAGTCTGGTTGTTTTTTATAAACTGTTGTGTCAATAATAACTGCCAAACAATGCGGTGATTACTATAAAACAATATTCAGAATGTAGAATGACCTTAACTGCCTTATTAATGTTAGAGAGAAACAGACAGACAGAGAGAGAGAGAGAGAGAGAAAGAAAGAAGGGAGCAGGCCCTGAATGAACAAACGCTTTAGACCGATGATCTTTTTTTAGACATTCTGTCTTTCTGCTCCACACCAAAGGACACACTTTACATTCAGGACACAGCAAACACACTGAACCAGCAGCCAGTGCGGCAAAGAGAAAGAGGGAGAGATTCGATCAAGAAGATTTATGAATATAGAATACAATAGAGTGATGTCATACACAAGGGGCATTCTGATTGGCTGAAGATTGGCCTGATGGTGCATGTGTGTTTCTCTCATGTCATATAACACACAGACTAAAGTCTCTTAACAACAGACAGAAACCAAAAGCACATTATTTCATATTTATTTAATACACACACTGAAAAGGCTGAGTTTAATCCTTTAACATAACGTTCAAGATCTGCAACAAGGGAGTCTATACATTGGTTTCATGCTCATAAAATAATAAGAAAAGCTCAGTATATAAAATCATGCCAGAACCAAAGCTTGAATGGGGGGATAAAAGAGAGGTCTGCATACATAACAGTGAGCAAACACAGAAATAAACACCCAAAATGGGAATTAATAGAAGTACCCACCAAACAAACGTGTGTGCGTTGTGACTCGACCAATGAATTTGGCAGCT
This sequence comes from Paramisgurnus dabryanus, assembly GCF_030506205.2. Classification (NCBI taxonomy): domain Eukaryota; kingdom Metazoa; phylum Chordata; class Actinopteri; order Cypriniformes; family Cobitidae; genus Paramisgurnus; species Paramisgurnus dabryanus. The sequence continues at coordinate 467,009 of NC_133343.1, forward strand.
TTGGTTTATTTGTTCATTCTGTCCAATAAACAGATCAGAGCGGCTATTAGCTGGATTACATCAGACAAACAAATACACACTTTAGTCCCATCAGTGACATTCATATTATAATAGTGTAGCTGTCTCTCTCAGCTTTGATAACATCATAACTGTTAACATTTTATTTATAAATAAAGTTTCTACACAACCCTGGATGTGATTTCTGTCTTCATGTAGGAAGCCGATTACCTGCAAACAAATCTTTACTCAGCACACCTTAGACATGAGATTCCACCCTGTGTAACGTGCATCCCCCCAAAGAAAATACATAACATAAACCAATCTGAATTAAGCAAAACATATTAAATGATAAAATGTTGAGCTGTTAGTTCGTAGCTATTTTCAGGGGTTTAATTATAAAGAATTTACAATCAAGTATTTTCTAAAAAAATTGTCATAAATCTGGAGCCCAGCACCATTTTGGGAACCACTGCCTTAACAGTTCAGTAGGCTGAAATGCTTGGTAAATTCCTGCTTCTCTGATGTTTTAGCTGGGAATATCATATCATGGCATGGATTTCTGACACATACAAACGCACACACGCATGCACACAGTCCAGTTGTCAGTGGTGTTGTTAAACAGCAGTGCTGGTGAATTCAGATGATTTAAGATGCCAGCATTATTGACCACAGGTGTGTGTGTTTGTGTTTGCTCTGAATGTTAAGTTGAGCTGCAGATGTGCTGACTGCTCAGTTTCCATGGGAACAGCTTCACCTCTCCTCTATATATCATTATTACTACTGGAGCTGAAGCATAGATATACAGAACACACTTCATCTGCGCTATTTATTCACAGTTGCTTCTTACATTTAGACTGAAGTTTTTGGTTGTTGCGTCACAATTTTAAGACTGCTTGACTATTTGCCACAAGTAAACACACAGTATGTAGACCACTGAGGTTTCATTTAAAGGGATAGTCACACAAAAATAAAATTCTGTCAATCATTTACTGATGTTAATCTGTATGAGCTTCTTTATTTTACAAAAGAAGATATTTTGATAAATGATGCTAATCACAGTTGATGGCACCCATTGACTTCCATATTGTTTGTTTATCCTATTATGAAAGGCAATGGGCACGATCAACTGTGTGGTGACCAATATTAATAGAAATATCTTCTGTTATGGTAAATGGTAAATGGACTGCATTTATATAGCGCTTTTAACAGACCTATGGCCATCCAAAGCGCTGTACATGTTGCCTCACATTCACCCATTCACTCACACATTCATACACCGACGGCGGTGTCAGCCATGCAAGGCGCCATCCAGCTCGTCGGGAGCAGCTGGGGTTAGGTGCCTTGCTCAAGGACACCTCGACACTTGGTCCAGTGGAGCCGGGGATCGAACCACCAACCTTCCGGTTTGTAGACAACCTACATGAACCACTGAGCCACTGCCGCCCCCTGTTTATTCTGTTGCATTCAAAAGAATAAAGAAACTCATACAGGTTTACATCAACATGAGGGTGAGTACATGATTGACAGAATTTTTATTTTTGGGTAAACAATCCCTATACTCTATGTGGGAAATGATAGGCAAGTACATCGACAGTAAATGTACCATTAAATGTTTTATAAAGAATAACTCTCATGAATCAGAGCAGGGTTCCTCAAATCTCACCCTGGAGGTCCAGAGCACTTCAGAGTTTAGCTACAACCCTAATCAAACTTAACCACCTGTGATCTTCTAGTAATCATGAAGACCTTGATTAGCCTGCGCAGGTGTGTTTGATCAGGGTTGGAACTAAACTCTGCAGGGCTCCGGACCTCCAGGGTAAGATTTGGAGAAGGGGGATTAGAAGGATGACCAGTGAGTCTATTGTGAGTGCATTAACACGAACACTGGCGCCATCTGCTGTACAGTGCATAAAGCACAGTTCAGCTGTCAATCAAAGCCAGTTTCTGAAAACTGATCCATTATAACGAAATTATTTACCTTTGTTTTCATGACTTACATCAGTGGAAGGTAACAGCAGTCCTGATGTCCTGCATATTTTGGTTCCAACCCTAAAAAAAACCCTCTATCTACCCAACTACAGTTTTCAGGTAACTCTTTAGACCTTGATAAGCCTCTTCAGGTGTGCTTGATTAGAGCTGGAAACTCTGCAGGACATCCGCACTCCAGGACCGACGCTTACCCCTGATTTTACATCAGGTCACTCATCAGAGAAAGGTACAGTAGTGTTACCAGAGTAAACAAATATATCTTTATTTAAACAGCACTTAAACAACAAAGAATTTTACAAAGAGATAAACAGAAGTCACGGGTAGATATGAAATGATATTAAACGTGTAGGAGTTTAAAGGCATTTAACCCAAAAATGACATTTAACCCATGATTTACTCACCCCCAAGCCGTCCGAGATGCATACGTCCATCATTTTTCAGACACACACATTTTCAGTTAAGAAGAAGTCTTAGATGTTTCAGTTAATCAAGTGAAAAGTTAAGGGGTCCACTCCTTCAAGTCCAAAAAATGTGCCTCCATCCTTCACAAAAGAAATCTGAACGGCTCCATGATGATAAAGGCCTTCTGAGGGTAATCAATGTGGTGTTGTTGTAGAAATATGCATACTTAAAACTTTATAAACGTAAATAACTAGCTTCCGGTAACCCCGCCATCTTAGTCCGCATTCAAGATCAGAGCTTTACGCAGTTTAGAGAGGTTTCTCTGCTGCTGCTCTGTGCCCCAGCCCTCCGAAATTGTCATGCGTCACTAAGAAAGTGCGTACAGTACGCTGATACTCTCTCCTAAATACAGAGGAGAGTCTAAGATTGCGGCGTGACCGGAATGTAAGGTATTTCTACAACAACACCGCACAGATTACCCTCAGAAGCCCTTTATTTATCACCCTGGAGCTGTTTGGATTTCTTTTGTGAAGGATGGATGCACATTTTTTGGACTTGAGGGAGTGGACCCAGTAACTTTACACCTAATTAACTGAAAGATCTAAAACATTTTCTAAAATATCTGAAAATGTGTTTTTCTGAAAAACAATGGACATATGCATCTCAGACAGGCTGGGGGTGAGTAAATCATGGGTTTAATATCATTTTTTGCCGAACTATTCCTTTAAGCAGAAGTCATGTGCACTGTGAGACATTATCTACAGCACTTCTAGACACTTTACGAAGAAATTAAGTTGATCAAAACAGAAAAGATCACAACAGATCCACATTGATCAGGTTCAACCATCCGTTAAAAACAGATCTTCACCCCTACCCGGAAAACCTCAGGATCCTCACAAGCTCTGAAATAACAAACAAATGAAATTAGAAAGAAAGTCAAGGGGTCTGAGAAAGATTTTAACTTTCAGAATTAAATCACAGTCAAAGTTTGTCAGGTTTAGGTAAACGGTTGCGAGGAGAAACAGTAGGTTCAACAGCAGGGGCCAGTTTAATCCAGGACTAGGCCTTAGTTAAATTAGGACATTTAAGTAGTTTTACAAATATAACCTTACAGAAAACACCACTGGTGTTCATCTTGAGAGAAAACAAGGACACTGAGATTATAAGAAATGTTAGTGCAAGATGTTTTTTAATGAAGGCAGCTCAAACATGGATTTCAGTCTGGGACCAGGAGGATTAGCCCTGTCTGGGAAACCACCCCAAAATGTGTTTGTGGACTCAGACTAACATCAGCACTGCTCTCTTCAGACCAAAGTGCTTTTATATGCACGTCAGTTTGCGCAGTGGACTAGTCATCACTGATCACACTAACTTACTGTAATGAATATAAACCAAACACCATACAACACCTCTAACGTTAAGCAAACGACAACTGAGGAAATCGGAATCCTTTAACCACATAATCATGAGATTTTAAAAAGAGATTTTATCATTAACGCAGCGATCCTCACCTGACTGCTTAAAGAAATTCAAAACTCCCGTTTCTCGATCGCTCTCTACTGGAATTCAGCTCCACGGACGTGTTTGTTTCTGCCGCATTTAGGCGACCCGGAAGAGATCTGTGACATAAGGCAAACGCAACTTCCGCTACCAGTGACGTTTACGTTCGACTGCTAAATGAATTTTAGACGCATTTTCCTTACTTTTTTGATGCTTACGTCTTGTATATAATGTGTATAACGAAATACTTTTTTTTATCGATAGAGATATGTGGCAAAAAATAGAGATACTTGCCACTCGCGAACGGCGTTGATGTCACACGACAGTTTCGCACACTTTACGACAGAGACTCAGCAGGCCACACGACAGTTGCGCACATTTTACGGCAGTGGCTGTCAGAGGTAAGCGCACGATTCTTTATAAAGTTTAATACATTTCATTTTATTCATTAGAAAAGAAATGCGTTTACATGAAACAAAGGTACAACTTTGCTCGACTTTAACGACATAAACAGTTGAATGTGCAGTAGCGGTGCTTGAGTAAACTGTTTAATGTGCTGAATATCGATCAAGTGCACATCTGAACTTTAATGATTTACACAAAGTGTATTATTAATGTAATTGGTATTAGGTGATGAGATTTGATCTGGCCTCTGTAGGAACTCTGAAGGTTTTCTGTCTGGTGAGTGTTTGTGTAAATATAATCTCTGTACTTTCACTTTCATATTAGACAGATGACCTGATGCTTCATGTGTTTTACATTAAAGGCAGGGTATCTGGTAAATGCTAACTTTAGCCTACTAGCACTGAAATCATGATCCCACCCGCCATCCAAAGCCACGCCTCCCCCAAAGCACATGAACACGCACAGACCAGAAGCCCATTCATTCAACATTGAGAAAACTTTGCAGTATAAAGTGAATAACATTACTAACATAAACAACTGTTTTAAATCTGAATTAGATACAGCATGGTTTCAGTTGTGTATACGTAGTAGTTTGCTTGTAATTTTGAAAACATAAATATCGTTACACTAATTCATAAAGATACACAAACTTCATATGCAACACAATGATTCATCAAAATATAATATCTGAATCCATCTTAATAAAATCATAGCGTGTACCTACCTTACCAAAAGAAACATTGCAACACTTTCAGACCCTTTGCCTCCCGCAGCTGTTTCCATCTCAGCAGGAAAGTTACCGATGTTAAATTCAGGTTTTTGCTCTTTGCCGATCCAGACGCTTTTTGGTCCTTTTGGTTTTTTGGTCCTACGCCTTTCACAGATTACATATATTTACACAAATACATTTAAACACTTTAACATAGTGTTTGCTATCAGGCAGACTTTCAACCAGCATGACTAAAAAATTTTCTGAATCAAAATCTGAGGGGTAGCCTTCCGTTCTCTCTGATGAAGCCATTACTGAAGTGATTTAATCTACAATTCATCGACTGCCCACTAGAGGCTCTAAAAGGGAGTCGATCCCCTTAAGACCCTTATGTTCAAATTCTCAGCTTTACAGCAGAAAATGATGTGTTTACGGCCTGGTACAAAAAGTGTTTTTGGTCTGTATAGCTAATTTTGCCCTTCATGACAACTGTGAGGGGGTTGAATTTTTTTGTAACTCATCAGTTTAAATTATATTAAGCCTTAAAGTTCTGCATAATTAAGGGCGTGATCACTTGAGTGACAGGTGAACTAGTCGAGTTAGGTGGGTGTGGTTTCAGCATCCAGACACCTCAGCTTCACCCACGTCCTGCCTCTTTACCCATATTCAGTTATCCGTGAGTGATGTACGCCGGTGACGCGTGACCAAGATGGCGACGGCAGGCACAGCCTACTATTGGCTTAATAAAAGCTCTTCACAAACCTATGGGTGACATCACGGACACTATGTCCATCTTTTTCAACTATGATTAAATCAGATACCTTGCCTTTAAACCGGTCTGACTGTATTCAGTTTATTTAATTACACTCATAGTTAATGCATCTCTTTATCAATGTCTATGATGTGTCTGTTTGTAGAGTAGTTTATTAACTATGTGTGTTGTTGTTGGGTTATCAGACAGTTGTGTTGAGTGTTTTGATGTTGCCGGTTCTGCGGCGGGTTCTAGGATTTCGAGCGTTCTCCATGGCATCAGAAACTTACTCATCTGGTACCCACTCTGCTGCCTTCGTCACCTGTCCTAATGACACAGTGGCCAAAGAGCTTGCCAGGTAATGAACACACACACACACACACACACACACACACACACACACACACACACACACACACACACACACACACACACACACACACACACACACACACACACACACACACACACACACACACACACACACACACACACACAGTCACAGGTTTACTGTGGAAATACACACAAATGTTTCATTCTTTATAAATAAAATAATGTTTGTCTGTTTAACACAGAGGAATCGTGGAGAAGAAACTGGCTGCATGTGTGAACATCGTACCTCAGATCATATCTGTGTGAGTAAAGCTGTAGGGTGTGTGTGTGCGTTTGTGTGTCTGATTTGTGTGTGTTTGTGCGTGATGTTTGTTGTTTTTGTTTCAGGTATGAGTGGCAGGGGAAGATTGAAGAAGACAATGAAGTTCTGCTTGTAAGTTAATCTGAAACATGTGCTCTGATGTTCATTCATTCATTCAGTATCTTCATCACTAATCTTTATCAGGTCTATAATATCACTAATATCAGTCATTTTTACAAGAGAAATCCAGCAGCAGTAAAATAGATCGAATTCAAAGCACAAAAATGAAACGTGGGTAGTGAAGAAAAGCAGTGAAGCTAAATGCTTAAAATGAACACAAAACATCATGATGTATCTCATGTGTTAACGCAGGGTCTTTTATTTTTGGATGGTTAACATGGATTCAGTCAAATATGTTATCATAAATGTGGAGTTGATGGATTTTTGGGGTGGGTCTATCAAAAGAAGGTCCAGATTCTGTTGGGGTAGGGGCAAGCTTGTTTAATGGCGCTTTTCCATTGCATAGTACCCCACGGTTTAGTTTAGTTTGGGTCGGGTCAGCTTACTTTTGGGAGCTTTTCCATTGGGTGCAGTACGTAGTACCTGATACTTTTTTTCGTACCACCTCGGTTGGGGTTCCAAGCGACCCGAGCTGATACCAAACGTGACGCGAAAACACTGTAGATCACTGATTGGTCTGAGAGAATCGTCACGTCATCGCTATAATGTAAATATTAGCTTTAGCTTACTGCTAGCTTGTGCTGTCTCAAGCAAACATGTTGTTATCTGTGTTCTGCTATAAGTTTCCAAACACCCTTTTAGCGATGAAAAACATCCGCATGCTGAGAATCCGGGACACCATAACAGTTTTTTCGAGACTTGCAGTTTGTGGCGGCACATTCGCGACGTGCACGTCCGCATTATATATGCTTAAATGCAACTTGAATGAGGCTCAGCGGAGCGCCGTCGGGTGTTTGAACAGAAACTGTCATGTGAGACAGAGGTAGTTATAAACGCGATGTGCAAACATCTATTTGTGGTGGCCAATTTTAATTTTGTGGCAGACTGAGAAATAAATGAATGTATGGGAATGTGCAAAGACGCTCTCACGTGTATGATGTCACAGCAGTAGGCAGCGTAAATATAACGACACGCCTATAATCCCTCCCACTCCGAAGTGATACTAAACTTGATGGAAAAGCTAACTAACCATGCCAAAGTGAGGTGAGCTGACCCGACCCAAACTAAACTAAACCGTGGGGTACTATGCAATGGAAAAGCGCCATAAGTGATTTCAAATGTCAACATTGGCTTTCAGAGATCATGGACCAAGCCTTTAAGTAATGTATGAACATAAAAACAATGCTGTTAATTGAATAAAGTAACACTGGTGATTATATATCAGTTGTGTTACATTCAATGGGTCCTGTAATGCTTTTCTACATAATTGATCTTGATTTTTTTTTTTATGTATTAAAAAAGCTTTTCATGCTTGATTATTCATAAAACAACACCTTTCTTCTCACTCGGTCTGTAATTCACTGTTTTAATTCCCATTGCAATGAACGAAGCCTCTCCTCATGAAACACTCTGATTGGTTAAGCTGACCAGTCTGTTGTGATTGGTCACCCACTCCGTATGAATGTCCCACCTTTTACCATAACCATGAGCTCCAGCTTCTCAGGTAAACAGAAACAATGGTGTCAGTTTAACAAGCAGATCACCCAGAACAAACTTGTAGCAGTGAGTCGAGTGAGTACACCGAGCACCAGACTTCTGTGCAGGACAGATCATCAGTTTGAGTCTCACTCAGAACCCCTTTTGGTTCGACCTGGTTACAAAAGTATAACTTAAAACGGGACATTTCACAATTGGTAAATGGTAAATGGTAAACTATGTGTGTCGAAAGGGTTCATGATAGAAGAGACCCTTACGCCTCGCAAGATGCTTGCTCAACACTAAACTCTGATTACACATGAGATAAAGTGAGTATCTAGCAAACATGAGCGTCTCTTTTATCATAAACCCTTTGAAGCGTCTGCAGCAGGCTAAGATTTTGACATGACGAGCCACACACGTGACAATGTTTTGACAAGTTTCGCATTTGTGCCTCTTTGTAAATGAAGTCACAAGCCGGCACTGTCATAATTGAGTAATCAGATGATTTAGTTCAGGTGAGTGATCTTGACTTTATATCTCTTTCAGATGATTAAGACGAGAAGTTCAAAGGTTCCTGCTCTTGCTGAATATGTCAGGTACCGTCTCGTGTGTTATTTTTGTATTACCAGTAGCACAGAATGACACATTTAGGCACGACTTGTTTAATACAGTGCACATCACCTTTATCCTACGAATACATCACACATCTGCAGATGTTTAGTAGATGTTTATATGTTTGACATTATTATAGGACACATATTATGGCCATTTTTACAAGACGTAATATAAGTCTCAGTTGTGTCTAGAATGTGTGTGTGAAGCTTCAGCTCAAAATACCCCACAGATCATTTATTATAACAAACCCCTATTAGGGAATACCTGTTAACCCTACTGTTTTTTTCTGGGATTCTGCCGTATTTTACCATTCTATTCTACCATCATCCCATTTAAATAATTTCCTTTGAAAAAATTCCCACTGGCCGTATTTGATGTTTGCTACATTCACCTTTGGTAAAGGGGACGGCAGTTTTCATGTGTGTACCTTTAAATGCAAATGAGCTCCAGCTCCTCATTCACTTACACACAGACAGTGAGCACTTTCAGTTCAAATAGATCTGATTTCTGTGAGACGGTCTTTATCAGTGTGACATCACATTAACAAGAGAATCAAAAGATTGCTTTGGTTTAATGGGATTAAAAAAGGAGTGGGTGATTGGGTTGTTGTGTTTACACACTGGCAACACACATTTATGTCCAAACACCTTGTAAAAGTGGATTTTATACAATATGTGCCCTTAAATGTTGTTTATTCTGCAGGTCAAATCATCCGTATGAAGTGGCAGAGGTGATCAGTTTGCCGATTGATCAGGGAAATCCTCCGTATCTGAAATGGATCGGTGACGTTGTGCCGGAGTGATGCGAGCGTTCGGTTCACTCGCTGTACTTCAGTTACTACAGCTGTTAAACACACATGAAAAAATATCACCTTGAGTTTCTTTCATTTGCTGCTTTCTAAAATGTTTGTCATTTGAATAGCAGAAAGTCAAATATTAAAGGTGATGTGAGCACTTTATGTGATGTGAGACAGATTTATTTGTAAGCATTATTTTCATTTGTATTAAAGGTTTTAAGTCGACGGATGCCTAATACATTTATGTGTATTCTCATTTGAAAGTGTTATTATTGTCATTTATTCAACAGAAAGTCATGTGCTCATATTATTCTGCTCCTGATCTGATATATAAGATTATATAGATTATAAGTCATCCAGGCTGATGTTAAATTAACACACAACCCATTCATGTGTATACTGTATAGAGAGCAACAGTTCAGATAAAGATGATGTCTGTCTTGTATGAACAAACCTGACTGCAGACTTGTGTTCATTCATACAGAAATCAAATCAAATATACAGCTGCGGAAAAAATAAAGACACTGCTCCAGTTTTAACTTTAATCATCATTTCTACATTTATTGTGAGCATTTCAGTTCAGTATCTGTTGAATTTCAACAAAGCAAACCTTGGGAGTCACATAAAGTTACCCAACAGCAAATGAACACTAAATACTTTTGTAGAAACACTGACAGCTGTTCCCAGTAACTTACTGTAGATTTAAATGTATGTTATTTACTGAAAACAGTTTGTTCAAAGTTAAATGAAAATTAAACATTAACAAGACTTTATTTTTACAGGAAAACACTATTAAAAGTACAGCATCATGCAAAGCCTTTCTGGGAACCAAGATAAAAAAAGTTTATGAGGATTTCTGTTTCCCAGAATGCTTTGCATGAGGCTGTTATTTTATAGTTTTATACTGTAAAAATAAAGACTTGTTAATGTTGTTTTATATTCATGTGTCTTTGAACAAACTGTAATAAATTAGATAAATATAAATCTACAGTAAGTTACCAGCAAACAGCTGCATAATTACAGCAATTTCTTTACAGTGTAAAGACCGAGAGCATAACAAGGCCCAAAATGTGACTAAAAATCTGTTTGTTTTATAAAAAAAAATCTTTTTTTCTCCTAAAATGCATGTAAAAACATGAGTATTTTTTTTGTTGAGAAATGAATTTGAACTTGTTTTTTCTGCAGTATTGAAGATCTGAAAACACTGCATCCTTATTTGTTATTTTTTCTGCATCTTTTTTGCCCAATTTAAATTTTCAGTAAATAAATGCAAATTATTTTTATTAAGAATTTGACAGAAATGTTGTCAGTACAGTAGTTGACAGAATGAAACAAAAATGATTGTTTTACTTGAACACAGCTATAAATAGTACATTTTAGGATTGTTGAAATTGTGTTATATTTTTTCCGCCTCTGTACAGACACTTACTGTAACGTCTCTTAAATCTTTTTATCTGACACATCATTCATTGCTGTGATATCATCTGTGAATCATGTTATTAACACATCTTTCATTGACATTTTTCTTGTTGTTTCTGATGTGTTTTAGGATTTCTGCCCCTCCACACATACAAGACAATCTTTTAATAGAAGATGCATCACATCTGTATGACATCACTATGTGCAGTGAGTCCTAAAACATCTGAACACACACTTCACAAACAAACACAAAAGAAAGATGTCTGTCATTCAGATAGTAAATATTAACAAACCTGAAAAATAGTTTTTTTAACAGCTGATGGATTTGACGCAGGTAGTTTTTCCCGTTGAATAACACTTTAGATTGAGATTATAATATACATTTAGAGTCTGTATTTGCGATGATTATTCTTCAACTTTGACAAACCATCTGTATTTGTACGTCCTGAATGAAGCAGTGATGTTTGTCATAATGGATCTCCGGCTCGTGTTAAATGAACAGCAGCTGTGGGGTCAGAGGTCAACTCATCCATCCACTCACATCTTTGCTATAGTATTGCAATGTTTTTCTGCTGTCCTGCAGTTTTGTCATCCTTATAATCATGCAGTCGGTCCAGATTACAGATAACTGATTTCCAGAGCTGTGATTTTATCGGCACTCTTCTCAGACAGGACTTTTTGTGCTTTTTGTCTTTGTGCTCCATTGCTGACAGCTGTGGGTTCAGGGCTCAAGCTGATGGAGCGTTCACGTCGTCCATCCACAGCTTTGCCGGTGCCACCATCTGCTCTCCCGGTGACCTGTCGGTATCCACGTCCGTTCCCGCAGAGCTCTGTCTTTTCGTCGGCTTCTTCCGTGTAGCCCAGCTGCTTCACCTCTCTCGTCTCTTCGTCTTTCAGATGTTTTACGAGGTTCAGTTCTCTTTGGATCTCTTCCAGCGGTAGAGCAACCATTCCCGTCCCTTGCCGTTGGTCCTGGTTCTCTACGCGTCTAGACGACCGGCACAGAGCTTTCCTGAAGCCTCTTTTAAAGTTATCGGACAGAAAGCCGTAGAGAATGGGGTTGGCGCAGCTGTTAGCGTAGGACAGAACCACGACAAAATAATACAGGCCGCGAAACTCACCCGGCAGCAGCACTAGCAGGTTTACGATGTTTAATACGTAAAACGGCAACCAGCAGAAGACGAACACCGCCACGACGATCACGACCATGCGCGTTATCTTACGTTCCGATTTCCTGCGTCGAATAGACGTTGCTCGAACTTTGCGTCCAGAGCTGCGTACTTTCACCACGATCAGTAAATAGCACAGACATATCACCGTCAGCGGGCCAAAAAATCCCACGGTCGCCGTGTAGATGATAAACGTCGCTTTCCAGACCTCCGCAGGCTCCGGCCACACGATGCTGCAGTTTCCGTCGTCTTGCAGAACGTCGGCAAACGCCACCACAGGTAAGACGACCACAAAGGAAACGGCCCACACCGTGGCATTCACGACTTTTGCCACACGCGGCTGGCGCCACCTACAGGAGCGGAGAGGATGCACTACGGCCAGGTACCGGTCGATGCTCATGACGGTCAGACAGAAGATGCTAGTAAACTGGTTAATGGCATCCACGGTCATAACCAGACGACACATGAAGGAGCCGAAGGGCCAGGAGAGGAGACCGTTTTGCACGGCGAGAAAAGGTAAACCTAGCATGAAGAGTTCATCTGCTATGGCTAAGTTCAGGATGTAGATATTCGTAACCGACTCGGCCGGTGAATATCGCAACACGATGTGGATTACCAGAGTGTTTCCGATCAGGCCGACGATACACACGGTGATGTAGATCAGAGGAATGAGAATCCCTGCCATGTCTGGCCCGTATAAAACATTACTGTTTGTTGAGTTCTGCAGGGAGCTATCTATCGGCGGCTGCTCGCTCGATAACGAAAGAGGAAAAGTTTGGCTGAGATCTGAGACGTTACTCCACACTTCTGGTCCTGAACGCTGCGAGATGAAGCCGAACGTCGATGTCATTCTGTGGATCTCCATCACTACGAGAGGTTTGATCAAACCGACCTCAGCAATCCTCCATCTGTCCTGTAAGTGAGATTATTACACACTATTATACTGAAAATATCATTTCTATCAAAAAGAAAACTTATTTTGTGATAAACCAAATAAGATAATTCAAAGCAAGGTAAGTTTATTTATACGGGACATTTTATATGCAAAGGTGATTCAAAGTGCAAATGATTTAAAAGGGAAAAAAGTACACGAAAGTATTTTCATGCAAGCATCAACCATTAGAAAATGTAGAAAAGGTTTTACCAATTGTTTTTGTTTCGTACTGATATCTCAGATGTCAATATTTGACTAGTGGCTTAAATACCAATGCAAGGTCTCTGTTTTAGTTTTCAAACATTTTTAAAAAACTATTTTCTAATAGTTAAGTAAGTGCAGCTTTTAGAAATGTCACGCTCATAACGTTGTTCCTCCCTTATAAATGTGCACATGATTGGGTAAAATTTAGTATTATAAATTTTGGTTTGTGGATTTTTAATTCAGAGAGTGGATTAGGTAAGTTTGTTGTCTCCTAAAAACTTCTTAAATATAAAGCACGAGTGTAGATGAATATTTCTCTGATCATCCGTGGTTTAGGAAAATATAAACAGATGTGTTCAATATATTGGTAATAAATGCATTATTATGTTATAACTTTTGACTGAAAATGTCACATCTATAACGCTGGAATTGCTCAACAGTAAAAAATAAATAAAAAAACAAAAATAAAAAATTTACATAATAGTAAAAAGATTTTTTGAGATTAAATCTTTCAGCTCTTGTACATGTAAACGTTTACACAATAGGTTTGAATGACACATCTTTACATATTTGGTTTGATTATGACATTAATGATGCATTTCTGTGATTTTTGAAGTTTGACAGACTCTTGTTACTGTATGTGTTCAGAGTAAACCTTTTCCTTTGTGTTTTACTGGAGAAAATCATAAAGTTATAATATTTTTTAATATTGTATGTTTTCTAACTTGTTGTTGTTGTTCCAGTGAGTTATTGACAGAAAGAGTGAAGTGTGTTATATGAACCTGATATGATCACACCGTGTATCTGAACCCCGACTGAGCAGTAAATGAGAGGAATGCTGTGTGTTTGCAGATGTGACGTCTGTTCAGATCCTCGTCTCGATCTAATACAGACTAATAAATGCAGCGTCGCTCAAACACAGACCTCTTCATTACCACTGCAGGAAGAAAACACTAAAGCTCAATTGTCTGGGATTATACGCAGAGATCAGAGCCGGGTCTGACTTCTGATTCGACTCTTTGAGTCTCAATGTAAGCCACACCAATTACCAGCGTCTGAAATCAAAGGCAGAGCTTCATTATTTCATCTGTTGTCATTCTCAACTGCGAGTTGGCATAAATTCACTTCTTTCACAAGTTTCTTATCAAAGCACACAAGAGATGGAGGTAGACACTGGTCAGTTATTTTAGGGTTAGTTATGACTAAAATAAAAACATCAGATTTGCTGCTATGAGACGGATCAGTGTGTAGATCATGGATGGGTCTCAACACAACTATTGTTGTCTTTGGAGTCAACAAACTTTCACAGTAATTTAAGAGTCCTGTGGTTTCAGAAAACCTGTGAGATTTCAGCTGACGCAGTTTTTAAACAATGACAATTTCAGCAAGCAATAGTTGTCATTTCACCGTTTAGGTTAACTATAGACTCGGTATAATCCAGCTATGAGTAACCCACTTCTAGACAAAATAATTTTGTTCAAATAACTTGAAATGTTTCTCTCTGAAGGTTATCAGCATATGATGCAGGAGCGTAGTGACGAATGCAGAAGCTAACCACAATAAACCTCCTCCTCTAATATAAAAATCCTACAAACTTTTACATACTTACATACTTTTCTTTTCGATCCCTGTTTTCGATTAACTGGAGTTTTGTTTTTCTCTCTGTGTTTTCTTGTTCGTCACTATGGCATTGTGTGTCGTATGCTACATCATACATCATTTGTTGAAAACGCACTTTCTTGTGAATTCGTGTTGGTCGTTAATAAAAGCTAGTTATTTTAAGTAAATTAATATTTTCTCACAAAAATTGCCACCAGAAGGCCTTTTTATTTTTAAAATCTTGGATTCCTTCTGTGAAGGATAGATGCACTTTTTTGGGCTTCAAATCAGAAGCACCATTTACTACCATTATAAAGCTCGGAAGAGCCAGGACATTTTTTAATATAACTCTGTGTTTGTTTGAAATAATAAGATAATCTTATACATTAGGATGGCTTGAGCTAAGTCCTGGGGTAATTTTCATTTTTGGGTGAACTAACCCTTTAAGTTTCTGAGAAGTTTAAATAATAATATGATTTTTCTTAAAAAACAATGTTTTAAAAGCACCTTAACAATCTTTAGTGTTTATCTGTGTTTGTTGTGACTGATGCTCTTTATTGTGTTGAGATAATGAACGGGTCGACAGATCGTCTCTAATCTCTGTGACACACAATAAGAAACACACAATCTCCTCCTTTGATGTTTGTGTGTTCTCTCTTTGTCCTTTAGTATTTTTAATGGACGCTGCACATGTTGTGTATCCACGGTGATGAACGCACACATCCTTTTCTTTAAGGTTTACTGGTGACCACACAAACACACAGGACGTCATGGAGATGAAGGCAGTTTTCAAATAGTGATTTCAAGGCCTATGATGATGTCATCTATAGAAAGCTCACAAATGAAATAATATCACAAATGACAAGAAATCCGGACAGGACCAATATCAATATTATTTCTAAAGGAGTTTGAGATTCAGGACAAAATAACGATAAAAAAAAAAAATGAAACATCTCTCTCTCATACACACATAGTGATGATGAAGGTGAAGGTGATTGTGCAGTCTGGTTCCGCTGTCTCTGGATGTAAACACAGGAGCTGTTTTTCTCTTTTGTGCTGTGTGAGATAACAGCAGTAATTACAGTCAGAAACACTCGAACGCATTTAAACACAGCGAGTCAGTAAACGCTCAACAGGACCTCGGCTCTTTACTTTAAAAACCTGGAAATGTCAATAAAAGAAAAACACACAGAACTCCAGAGTACATCAGAAGTGATGCTTTACCTGCTCAACAACACTGAAGCTTATAGATTTATATCAACACATAAGATGTGTCTGTGTGTGTATTTAATGAGTACAGTTGAAGATGCAGTAATAATAAAGAATAGTAGAAACACTAAAAGTGACTTTGTCACTGTGTGTCACTCGTCTCTTCAAAAGAGGCGTTTTTAAATCTGGTTGTCATAAACAAATGAGTAAAATCCACTCCAGTTACTGACGAGAGACGGATGACGTGAACCCCACTGCTTCGTTCTCATTGGTAGTCGCCCTCGAATGTCACTCATAATTTGCATAAAGTTAAACATTTCCCAACTATGTTGCGCGATTGAACACGCCCATCCAGTCGTTAACGGTTACTGTCCCCTTCTGACATCACAAGGGGAGCCAGATTTCATTGAGCTATTTTTTCACATGCTAGCAGAGAATGGTTTACCAAAACTAAATTGCTAGGTTAATCTTTATCACATTTTCTAGCTTGATAAAAGCATTGGGGACCCAATTATAGCACTTAAATATGAAAAAGAATTTCATGATATGTCCTCTTTAAGAGTTAAGGGTTAAAGGATTAGTCCATTTTCTTAAAAAAACTCGATCCCAAACGAGCCATAAGGGTCTTATCTAGGGAAACGATTGTCATTTTTGACAAGAAAAATAAAAATATGCACTTTTAAACCACAACTTCTCGTCTATCTCCGGTCCTGTGACGCTCCAGTGCGACCTCACGTTATTGCGTTGTGACGTAGAAAGGTCACATGTTATATATATTTATTACACGGCTCTCTGGAATGCTTGATTCTGATTGGTCAGTTGAGACATTTGCAGGTTCGTTCTTTTCAAATAATAACCGCTCCAAAGTAATAACGCATAGCCGAACTACTTGCACGAGTAAAATCGCTCCGCGCCAATAAAGATCAATAAAGATTACTGTCTGTTTGGCGCCATCTTGTGACAAACACTCGACAACCACGACAAGACACAGAGAGCTTACTGAGACTGAACTTGACAAAATAGAGCATGACAGCTACGAAGCCAACACACAAAAAAATACAGAATGGGCATTAAAACTTCTCAAAGACTGGCTAAAAGAGAAAAAATGGAGACAAGTATGAAGCAGAGGATCTTAATAAGGTATTACGATCATTTTATGCATCTGTGCAAAGTTTCGCGGAAGGATAAAAATGTTAATTTAAAACAAATATGCCAATAAAATGTTTCAAATTCATATTCATGTCCAGTTTTTTTTCTTATGTGGCAAGTAGCCATGTAATAAGCGGGATAATGTAGAGGCAGCCGGTAGTTATTGGGAAATAAGCCCCTTCAGTGTGATACAAGACCCTCCGCTTCGCGTCGGGTCCTGATCACACTGTCGGGGCTTATTTCCCAATAACTACCGACTGCCTCTACATTATCCCTTACGAAACGCACATTTGGGGACCATTTTAACCAATAAACTGACACAAAGACATTTATTATTATCATTCCACATACAACAACGTCTGAACGGTCCTCTTTCTCCACACTTGTAAACATTGGGGCATAGTTTCGCATTCGTCATCCGTGACCTCTTGACGTGATGACGTTTTGCGTGCGGTTGCGCTGGCGCATCACAGGACCGGAGATAGACGAGAAGTTGTGTTTTAAAATGTGCATATTTTTTTCTTGCCAAAATGACAATGGTTTCCTTAGATAAGACCCGTATGCCTCATTTGGGATCATTTAGAGTCCTTTGAAACGGCAAGAAAATGGACTAATCCTTTAACAAAAATAAACCATTAACAAGGCAGAGAACAATTCTGTTTTTATAATATTTGCAATATAAAATAGATTTTGAAATCTAAACTCTCTCTCTGTGTGTGTGTGTGTGTGTGTGTGTGTGTGTGTGTGTGTGTGTGTGTGTGTGTGTGCGTGTGCGTGTGCGTGTGCGTGTGTGTGTCAGAGAGGTTAATTTTGCGGCTGAAGTGTTTGTACAGGTTAAATATATTTGTTGTTGTTGTTGTTGATTTCTCTCCATCAGTCAAAGTGAATGCAGCAGTGTGAACAGATGTTCAGGTTAATCGAGATTAATGGCACCTCTGAAAACAAAAGCTTCAGTCATTTTCATCTCAGTCAAAGTGCCGCCTTTGAAAAACCCTTTCAGTAAAATCTACCGCATGTCGCGTTTATCAGAGACATCTGCAGTGACGTGCCAATGCATTCACTGATCTATGATCAGTCATTAAAGCTCAGTTATTACTGAAGCTCTTAAACCTTTACAGCTTTATGTGAGAATTCAACGTCTTTCATTTAGGAAGGCATTAAGTGGCTCTGTAATTCATAATCGTCTGCTTTCACATCTGCATGCACATGAAGGAACACTCATAATGATTTTAAAGAAACACTTCAGTATGTTCAGTATGAGATGTGATTTATATACAACACCTGTAGTTACCACAGAAAACCACTTCAACAAGCAAAATTCAGTCAAGCATTTACAACTGATATCAGCGGGGCCAAAGATGTTTTTTTAAATTACAGAAGAAATAATTTATTTTTATAAAAAGCTTGCCATTTTTTTAAAATTCTGCATCCACCATAGACGTCAATTAAAAGTGAATTACTGTAAAAATAACTGATCTGACTTCAGTGATCAACACATCACCTCACTGTTTGATGATTTAATGATTTACACAGAACCCGAGAGCATGATGATGACCTGACACTTCTTCATCTCTAAAGTAATGTTTTTAAATGTTTAACACACGACTCACAGTGCTGATGCAGTGATCTTCATATCATTCACTAATGTGTTGTTATGTGAACAGACCATCTCTGGATGTTGCTTATGCAGTTCACGTGTATCTCTCATTAACACAATGTCTTTAAATCACACAATCATAAAGATCAGAATCACATCGTGTTAAAAATGCCATACAGTCATATGATAATCATTTTAGTTTAGTTGAGAATCAAAGAGTAAAATAGAAACTTACTGATAATAAACTTCAGTGTCTTCACCTGCACACGCCGCTCTGAAGAAATGAAACACAGAAGCAGCGCGCGGAAACACAGCATCCCGTTACCAGGCAACCAGAGCAATGATGCTGTGTGAGTGAGTGAGTGAGAGAGAGAGAGAGAGAGAGAGAGAGAGAGAGAGAGAGAGAGAGAGAGAGAGAGAGAGAGAGAGAGAGAGAGAGAGAGAGAGAGAGAGACTTAGATTAGAGATATTCCTCTGAGATCACACATGGAAAATATTTCTCAAGTTAACTTCATGTCAGACAGACCTGAACTAAGATTATCATGTGTGTGTGTGTGTGTGTGTGTGTGTGTGTGTGTGTGTGTGTTGTTTTTTTATACACATTAAGATTTGGATTTTCCCAACGATACAGATATTTATTTATATATGTAGATTAGTTTTCCATGAGTGAACTGTATTTACAGTTTAATAACATTAGGATTGATGGTTAATGTGTCTTTATATTAAAGTAAAGGGGAGATACTGAAAGAAAATGGACTAATCCTTTAACAAAAATAAACCATTAACAAGGCAGAGAACAATTCTGTTTTTATAATATTTGCAATATAAAATAGATTTTGAAATCTAAACTCTCTCAGTTGTGTTTGTGTGTATACTTTACTGTCACTTTAGATTGAGACTGTAAGATGTTCTCTGGAAAAAGAGAATATTTCAAATGAATCCAAATGCAAGAATTCAGCTGCTGTTATGATGTTTTGGACGCGTTTGTGAACCTCAGACAGACAGACAGACAGACAGACACCCAGACAGACACAGAGAGACAGACAGACAGAAAGACATAGAGAAACACACACACACACGCACGCACACACGCACGCACGCACGCACGCACGCACGCACACACACACACACACACACACACATTCTGGTTTCCATGTTTTGTGGGGACATTCCATAGACGTAATGCATTTTATACCATACAAACTGTATATTCTATTCCCCTTACCTGCCCCATTCCCTAACCCCAACCATCACAGAAACTCTTCTACTACTTCACATTTTCAAGAAACATCATTCTGTTTGATTTATAAGCTTGTTCATCAAAATGTCCCCACAGGTCACAAAAACACTGGTATTCCTATCTTTGTGGGAGTGAATGCGGTTTATGATTGGTGTGGTTACAAACATTTCTCAAAAATATCTTCCTTTGTGTTCATCAGAACAAAGACATTTATTCAGGTTATTAACAAGATGACAGTGAGTAAATGATGACATAAGTTTTATTTTTGGGTGAATGATCCCTTTAAGGGGACCAGTGAGGAAAATGACTTAAATCTCTTTATGATGGGCACCACTGCATCTACACAGTCATCATTATGATCTATAAACTAAAGAACAGAGGCATCATAAGGATATATTCATAAGGATCTTGACACTATTCATAGCAATAAGGTCACCCATCCCAACCCTTAAAGAAAAGTTTTCTACCCATTCCTTAGGAAAAGATGCTCTTGGCAACTCTGAAGGAGGAAACTCTTAGAGCTTAAAACTTTAACGCGTATTCAGGAGATCTCTTAATGGTTGTGAGGTTTGTGAATATACAGGTTTTTTTGTCTTAGACAGAGTAAGATCCACAACAGCTCTTTAACCTTCTGATGAATCTAAAGATGCTATTTTAAAGTGCGGTTGCTATGACGACAGCACCACTTCAAGCCACAATAGATCATTTTCACCACTAGATGTTGCCAAACAACATCAAAACGGTGGTAAGATGATGCTGTGAAAGATGGGATGGGAGTTGTAGTCTTCACTTCTACCACTGATGGAAATCAATCTAACGGGACGCACATTTATAAATAAAGTTTACACAAATAAACAAAACGTGTCATACACTGCACAAACACACACAGGGTTGAGTATCCAAACACAACTTTAATGGGTCAATCCAACAAACAGAGCAAAGAGAGATCTAGAAAACAAGCCAAGATTCAAACCATGAAACTAAAATAAAATAATAAACATTATGACAATGGCAAAGACTTTGCAATGATTGACAAGGAGAATAATGAGTTATAGGTGGATGTGATTAGTCCAGCAAAGGATTATGGGTAATGTAGTGTAGCGTGGCAGTCAGGGTAATGTGGGCAGTGACCTCTGGTGGAGCACAAGGGCAGATTAATTTTTTTTATTGGACATTTTAATACAAAAAAATATTGTTTCTTTAATGAACTAAACTTTAAGACCTAAAACACCCATTAATGTTTCATTGCTAAACCTGAACTGATGAAAAGTCTCTCTCTCTCTGTCTCTCTCTCTGTCTCTCTCTCTCTCTCTCTGTACCCAGTAGATGGCATCATGGACGTTCCTGTCTTATGTCTGATGTGTCAATCTAAAGCTGAGTTTTGGGTTCTGCATCAGGGGCTCTAGTTGACTCCTCCTGCGGAAACACTTCACTTCTGGTGTGAAACTGGTTGAGCTGAAGGGCAGCTAATAGAGGAACTCACACACAAACACACACAAACACACAAACACCAGTACACACTCCTGTTTGAAACACACAAGTTTAGTTAAAGGCTTTCTTACAGGAGTTGATGGTGCGTTCAGCCACAATGACAGAGTGTTGTCAAACAGGTAAGAGAGAGTTAACTTCATCTAAACTTATCTGAACTAAACCCTGGTTGTATTTTATCATCACTAATGAGGAAATAAGATGGCAACGCTCAGATCTCTAGTTTTTTAATGTCTGACCTTTACTGTTACTTCAATATTTCCAGCAGTATTCAGGTTGAATGCAGGTATAATGTGCAGAATGAATCTTATCTATGGATGTATGCATGAAATAGTGATGGTAAAGTCTAAATGTTTGATGTAAAAGTAAGCTGATGGACAGTCATTGTGTTCGAGGCGGTTTGCTTTGTGTTGTGCTGATGAGTGTTTATAATATGTAATAATAATGATGTAAATAAACAGGTTTACTTCAGGATCTGATCCATGTTGTAGGGTGAGGTGTTCCTTTAGCTTAGTGGTAGAGTAAAACGGATGTGGGTTTAATCCCGGGAACTCATCAAATGATAAATTATACTTTGTATTGTAATGCAAATGCATAGTTGGAGAAAAGCATCTGCTACATTGTTATTACATGAGAAACATTGTGCATAACAAAATCCTCTGTCTAAACATTTTATTGCTCTTTCATATCTCTGGAGTTCTGTTTAAGTTTAATGTTTAATTCAAGATGTTTGCGTGAGAGAAACAGATTTGTTGATCATGTGTGATTGTGACCTGTATTCATTTCCTAGTTTGCTTTCCATTCAGTTTGCATTAGATTACCATTTTTGTTTTAGAGCAAATCTTCATGCACACACGCACGCACGCACGCACGCACACACACACGCACACATGGACACACACACGGACACAAACACACACAAAAATGGCTCAGTGGCCCCTATGACAACAGACTTCCTGTTATGTAAAGCAGAAGAGTTTTCTAGGCCGCACTAACAGTGAATCTCATTGTTGTAAATTCTGTATGAGATTTATAAAGGATCAGAGAATCATTTTGATCACCTAAAGGATTATTAGGAACACCACACTAATACTGTGTTTGACCCTTAATTCTGCCTTAATTCTACGTGGCATTGATTCAACAAGGTGCTGAAAGCATTCTTTAGAAATGTTGGCCCATATTGATAGGATAGCATCTTGCAGTTGATGGAGATTTGTGGGATGCACATCCAGGGCACGAAGCTCCCGTTCCACAACATCCCAAAGATGCTCTATTGGGTTGAGATCTGGTGACTGTGGGGGCCATTTTAGTACAGTGAACACATTGTCATGTTCAAGAAACCAATTTGAAATGATTTGAGCTTTGTGACATGCCGCATTATCCTGCTGGAAGTAGCCATCAGAGGATGGGTACATGGTGGTCATAAAGGGATGGACATGGTCAGAAGCAATGCTCAAGTTGGCTGTGGCATTTAAATGATGCCCAATTGGCACTAAGGGGCCTAAAGTGTGCCAAGAAAACATCCCCCACACCATTACACCACCACCACCAGTCTGCACAGTGGTAACAAGGCATGATGGATCCATGTTCGCATTCTGTTCACGCCAAATTCTGACTATGCCATCTGAATGTCTCAACAGAAATCGAGACTCATCAGACCAGGCAAAATTTTTCCAGTCTTCAACTGTCCAATTTTGGTGAGCTCATGCAAATTGTAGCCTCTTTTTCCTATTTGAAGTGGAGATGAGTGGTACCCGGTGGGGTCTTCTGCTGTTGTAGCCCATCCGCCTCAAGGTTGTGCGTGTTGTGGCTTCACAAATGCTTTTGCATACCTCGGTTGTAACGAGTGGTTATTTTAGTCAAAGTTGCTCTTCTATCAGCTTGAATCAGTCGGTCCATTCTCCTCTAAACCCTAGAAATGGTTGTGCGTGAAAATCCCAGTAACTGAGCAGATTGTGAAATACTCAGACCGGCCCGTCTGGCACCAACAACCATGCTACACACAAAATTGCTTAAAGGGACCATTTAAAATGTCCGCCAAAAAAAAAAAATCAATTCATACAATTCATACAGTATACCTCCAGAAAGTGAGTTGGTCTATTTTAATTTAGCAGCATATATCAAGTTTGATTTACATTAGCAACTAAGTAAGTTATCATTAGTCACAAAAAACCATTCGGTCTCATTAAAATTGCAATGTTTTCCGCTACGTTTCGTGCGTCCATTTGATGTTCATTATCATCGAAGACATTTCAAGCTTCTTAGCTAATGTAACATTTTAGCATCAGCTTGGTAGATAACGGGTGAAAACCGGATCGGATCCGTGGGTAGAGCTAACTATTAAACGCTAACAGCTAAGGATGCGCGATAATTTGCATGCGATAGTCATTGCGCTTCTCTTCAGTGAAGCCGGTTTCTTGATTAAAAGTGAATCGCCATCAGCTGCTTTCAGATGGAGCCACATTTAATGCACAAAGCCGTAGTTCATGTACAAGCTGAGCATAGGTTATCACAAGGCCTATTATAAGTGAACTTCTAGCGAAATACTAACAGCATCTTACTTACCAATCGAAAAGAAATGTTCTCATTTCGGAGTCGAACCTCATTTCTTTCATGTCCATTAGTTGTCTCCAGCGATGAAAAGCAGTGCCAGTATTTACTCTGGTTCGGTTCCTTTATTTATCAGATTTTATTTGTGATTCTGAGCGCGTTTTTTCCCTTCAGCGAATGGTTTTGGTAGTGGTAAATGTCTCTTGCTTTAGCCATTCTTCCGCTCTCTTCCCTGAACTGAGATGTGTCCGAAACCCCTATTGCAAGGCAGGAAGGCATCAAGGCATGTCCGAACCCATGGCTGTCCGAATTGCATTTCTCTGAGTTGCCTTCATGCCTCTTAAGTCAACAAGTCAGCTGCCTTAGTTTTCGGACGCAGCGGTAGTAGTAGAGGGCTGTACTCCCACACATGCGACTTATTCGTGTATTGCAGTTTGGCTGGCGGTTATGTACATGGCCCGCATACCGCCTCCCATGGTCGAAACTGGTATTACGACACCTGCCGGGCTGTAGCTAGTAATTTAGCATGCTAATTCAGATTGATATCTCTGCAGCACTATACCTTGTCATTTTTTTAATGACATCTTTGCCCTTATTTCTTCTCATTCTTTTGATGCGTGTAGCTCATTTTTTAAAATCTTTTACCTCAATTATTACAAATGGCACCTTAAAATCACCTTTCTGATTCTGACATTCAGTTTGGAGTTCAGGAGATTGTCTTGACCAGGACCACACCCCTAAATGCATTAAAGCAACTGCCATGTGATTGGTTGATTAGATAATTGCATTAATGAGAAATTGAACAGTTGTTTCTAATAATCCTTTAGGTGAGTGTATATATATATAAGATGTCCGCTGGTTTCCTCTTACTGTACATGCTGGATCAAGACTGATGTTTCTTGTCATATGTGATGTCTTACAGTTTTTCTGATTTGCTGAAACATTAAACTCATTCTCTGAACCAAATTCCCAGGGGCCTAAACCCATTTGTCAAATCATTCAGTTTTTCAGTAAAACCTTAAATGGGTTTAGAGAGTTAGACACTGTTTGCTTTATTTGTGCCAAACTCTAAACACAAACATCTTACAAAAAACACACATTTCACACTGCATTGCACTTGTTTTGCAAAATGTTAAACACAGGCAGGCAAAAGTCGAACCCGACTACAACACTTTATCATCCAGTAAACACAACAACTCAAAATTCTTCACACTTTTTTATAATGGTTGTTTTACCAATTTTTTGTGGATTGGAAACAGTCTGAGAGGCAGAGGAAGAGTATGAGGAAGAACAGGACACCAGAGGCGATGCATTTGGCAAAATTTCGCAGTTGGACTGATAAATACAAGTGCTGCATATACACAAATGTAAAACTAACTATAACTTGCAGTACTTAAAGTATTTACTAAACTAAATCTGTGGTAGTTTTAGAGATTTTTGGCAGGTGTGTTGTTATATAAAATAATCATTTATTTTTCAGCATCCAGATGTGCTGTGCAGGATGTTGTGGTTTCTTTTTTTTCTAATAGATGCTCTGTAGTGTTTTACATTCTAGATTTATGTGTGTATGATTTGAAAGCTTATTTTGATTTTGAGTACAGCTGAAATGGTTTTGATGAGATTGTTTGATTTTTCTTCGAAGAGTCAGTGGTTCTGTGAATTTAGTGTGAATATTTGTATTAAAATTTTGAGAAAATGAGTGCTGGTTTGGAGAAATGTGTTTTAGCAAATTCAGAAAAACTGTAATGCACTTTGTTGTTGTTTTTATCAGATTTTACTGTGGAGGAGCAGATAGAGCTTGAACGACTAAAGATGCACAAACAGATCCTGCTGGAGGAAATTGAGGTAGATGAACATCACCAGTACAGCACACTGAACATTACTAGTACTGAACATAACCTGTATAACATACAGGACATAAGTAAGGAATAATTGACGACGAGCCATTTCATGAATGTAAAATAATGCACACCCAAGGTGGTAATGCGGCACGACACAAAGTGGGTGTGAATTTCTTTCAAATAATTCAAAGTCAATTATTCCTCTTATACCACGGTTACTACAGACACTGTTCTGGTGGTTATTTTAAGACCAGATCAGGTGTGTGGTTATTGACAAATAATGCATAACTGTGGAACATTTCAGAAGTAAGCATTAAACAGACCCGTGGTATGACCAATACTAAAAATCCCCAATAGGGAGTAACAGAGTCATTCAGATCATAGAAATGTCTGCTGTACCTTTAAATGTGTCAGCCAAACACACAGCGAAGTTAATTCAACTCAAATTAAATAAAATGTGAAAATGTTTGCTGATGATTTCTGTCATAAACATTCACTGTTTCTCAATCCGAAGGCTGCACCCTTTGGAGGACCCATTGTAGGCTGCACACGTAATCAAGACTGTCAGATTATTAACAATTATAAGGTTTATTATCATACTACTAAGTTAATAATAAATTGCTGTAATATGTTTATGACTTGTGAATGTAATGCTCAGTTATGCTTATGTGACCTCCAGGGAAACAGCCAATGTTTGTCATTCAATTTCTTGCTGTCATCCTTCCTCACCTCTTGGTTATTTTTATTGTCATTTTTGGTTTCATTGAATTCACGTCTGTTAAGATCATAATCATTTGCTTGGTCTGTATATAATAAAATGTAAAAGTCAAATAAAGACCCTATAAAGTAATAACCATAACCCATTACTATAACTTTACCCTCTCCTTTTAACTATTTAACTATAGCCAATTACATTAAACTATAGCAGCCTTAGTTTTTTTATTTACTTTAGCCACACAATAAATATAAAAAATAAACACATAAATATACAAGAATGTGCAAATAAAATAAAAAGGTGACAGAGTAGTTTTTCAAAATCTGAAGTTCTGAAGGTGTTTTATTGTGTTGCAGAAACTAAAGAAGCAGATTGAAAACGTTATGGCAGATATTCAGGACTTTAAATCTGCAGAGGACAAGTGAGTAAATATCCACACAAGATCACGTACAGTAAACTCCTACTGTGTCTTTAAATAAGTTATAAAATACATTTGTGTGAAAGTTGATTTATAATGTCAGTTTAGAGTTACTACAGGTGTACTGTTTGTCTTCATGTTGTGTTGTTTTATTGTGTCAATGTTGTGCTTGTGTGCAATACAGTTTTTGTGATAATAGTGATGATGATACAAAGACAACCCGACATTAAAAGTCATCAAATACGGGCTGTAAGATGTCAATGGGATTTAATATTGAAGACGGGTTTAAATCATCCATCTCTGTTTCTGTAGTAAAACACTGGAGAGAGAAAAGCGCTTGTGTAGTGGAAAGAAGAAGTTTAACATGGACCCCAAGAAGGTGAGTGATGATGATGATGATGATGATGAAGTTTGTTTCCAGCGTGTGATGATGTACATATGGAACTCTCACCTCCTCAAACTTGAGGTTTCATTGCTCTTCTACAGATTCACATCTGTCTGTGGTCAGAAGATCTTACGACGAGGCTCATGTTTGTCTTATTTTAGTAGTGATGAGTGATATTTAGGTCTGTCTGTCTGTCTGTCTGTGTTCAAGAGGAGGTGAGAAACAGAAGGTGTTTGCTGAGCAGAGGGAGGTTCACTTTCATGTTGCCAGCCTTTTGGTTTTTCTTGTTTTGAATGTTTGTGGTTTTTTCAGATGAAGGGCAAAGACCACTGTGAGCTTCTGTAAAGAGACGACACACAACATCCAGTATATCATGAAAAAACCCTCTTGTGTGTGTGTGTGTGTGTGTGTGTGTGTGTGTGTGTGTGTGTGTGTGTAAGATTGATGTAATGTTTTATTTGTGTTTTAGGGAATGAAGTATCTTGTTGAAAATGAGCTTCTGATTTGGAAGGCAGAACAAGTGGCAGAGTTTCTCTATAAAGAGGAAGGACTGAATAAGACGGCCATCGGTGATTTCCTGGGGGAGAGGTGACACACACACACACACACACACACACACACACACACACACACACACACACACACACACACATAACAACACACATAACAACACAATAACAACACAATAACACAAACACAAAACTTCCCAGCAAGCAGAAACCAAGACAGTGAAATTCTTTTAAGCGTATAAACATCATCTAGTCTTGGGCTACGGTTAGACGTCTATTAGACTTTGACTGACAGCCCAAAGTTGCTTTGTTGCTTGTTGGGTTCATGTTACAGATTTTCTGATTTGCTAAAAAACTAAACTTATTTTCTGAACCAAATTCCCAGTGGCCTAAACCCATTTGTCAAATCATTCAGTCTTCTGGTAAAACCTTAAACGGGTTTAGGTAGTTATACACTCTTTGCACTCTTTTTGCCAAACTCTAAACACAAACATTTCACTAAAACACACAGTTCACACTGCAATGCAAAAACACAGACAGGCAAAAGTTGAACACAACTACAACACAGTTATCATCCAGTAAACACAACAACTCAAAAATGTTCACACTTTTTTCTAATGCTTCTTTTACCAATTGTGTGGATTGGAAACAGTCTGAGAGGCAGAGGAAGAGTATGAGGAAGAACAGGACACCTGAGACAATGCAATTGGCAATATTTTGCAGTTGGACTGATGAATTTTTAGGAAAAATACAAGTGCTGCATAAACACATATTGAAAACGAACTATTACTTACAGTACTTAAGTAAGCAATAAGGGATGAGAGGCTGTGCTGTATACAGCACTTGAGTACCTTACTGCTTTTATAAAACGGTTACCACACAATATTAAAGTAAAAAAAAATATTAGTGCAACTTTCATAAAGTTAAATCAATAAAAGCATTTCTTCCGCTAGAAAGAAACAGTCCCTAACCGTGAACAACAACGTTCTAATGTGTATATGCATGAAATCTCAAATAAAAACAACAAACCGGTCTCAAACTTTGCTAAGGGTGCAGTGATAAATAAAACCGTTGGGTGAAGCGGTCTTAGCTGAGTTTTATCATGAATAAAGCACAGCCATTGACCAATCAGAATCTAGGATTGGAACTAACCGTTTTATAAAGTGAAATATTCACTGAACTAAACCTGTGATAGTTATAGAGATTTTTGTCAAGTGTGAAAAAAAGGTGTATTTTTCTGCATCCAGATGTGCTGATCTCTGCACTAAATGGCTGTGACATGGTTGGATAGTTCAGATTAAGGGGCGGTATTATTATAATAAGATCCCTTGCTGACATCACAAGTGGAGCCAAATAATTTTTTCATATGCTTGCAGAGAATGGTTTACCAAAACTAAGTTACTGGGTTGATCTTTTTCACATTTTCTAGGTTGATAAAAGCACTGGGGACCCAATCATAGCACTTAAACATTGAAAAAGTCTGACTTTTTTTTTTGAAAAAGTCTCCACTTTATGGTTTTGAGAAAACGAGTGCTAGTTTCAAGAAATGTGTTTTAGCAATTCAGAAGAACTGCAATGTCATTCTTATCTCTTTTTGACTGAAATACGCAAGATTTTAAAATATATAAATAGATGTTGAGTATGTGAGGTTTATTAGTTTCTTATTATATCACAAATATAAGACTGAGACCTGAGCTGTGTTTTTGTCTGTAGAGAGGACATGAACCTGCAGACACTGAAAGCATTTGTGGACCTTCATGAGTTCTCACATCTGAATCTGGTTCAGGCATTACGGTGAGAAGACAAACGGTTGAAACACACACACATGCACGCAAGTGCACACACAAACAAACACTCTCTGTGTCCCTGTAAACCACGTTTATAATAAACATGTCATTATACATTATTCATGTCCTCGTAAACCACATAGACCAACCCACACACACACACAGACTGATGTTAAATAAGTCCTCTATGGTTTCTGCAGGCAGTTCTTATGGAGTTTTCGTCTGCCAGGTGAAGCTCAGAAGATCGACCGGATGATGGAGGCGTTTGCTTCACGTTACTGTAACTGTAACTCAGGTGTCTTTCAGTCAACAGGTAAACTCATCACTTTCCTTAACTAGAATCTTCATAGACATGAGTGAGGGGTCACTTCACATGTGGGGTTTTAATGAAATCTTTAATGACACATTTGAATGTAAATGTGCACGCTGTTCTTCACCACAGTCTTTTATCTTCAGACACCTGTTATATTCTGTCATTTGCCATCATCATGCTGAACACGAGTCTTCACAACCCCAACGTGAAGGACAAAACACCGTTGGAGCGATTCATCAGCATGAACCGAGGAATTAACAACGGAGAAGATCTGCCGAATGACCTGCTGACGGTGAGAAACCAATCAGGTTTAGTCCTCACATGACCCGCATCAGGACCGCTTACACAAATACTCAGAATATTTCAGCAGAATTGTGTTTGTTGTTGTGATCAAATATCCTCTTTGAGTGTGTTGTGTAAAATGTTGTAGGTTTGAACACACACACACGCACACTGATCAAATGTGTAGCATGTAACGCACTATAAGTGTCCACCTAATGCATGGATGTCAAATCTGTTCGTTTTTTCAACCCACACCATCAGAATCTGTACAACAGCATTCGTAATGAACCCTTCAAGATCCCGGAGGATGATGGAAACGATCTGACGCACACATTCTTCAATCCTGACCGAGAGGGTTGGTTACTGAAACTAGGTAAATCAAACTCTCTCTCTCTCTCTTCTTTATAGACTTTATAGTGTTAAACAAGATGTTGATGTGTAATAATGAGCTACAGATTAAAAAGCATTTTGTGTCCACAGGCGGCCGAGTGAAGACGTGGAAGAGACGCTGGTTCATCCTCACTGATAACTGCCTTTATTACTTTGAATTTACCACAGTAAGTCCGCTACTATGAAAAGTTTCTATCAGTTATTGTGAATCAGAACGATGAAGATGAGATGAATGTGTTCGTTTAGGATAAAGAGCCGCGAGGGATTATTCCTCTGGAGAATCTGTGTGTAAGAGAAGTCTCCTTCCCTCGGAAACCGGTGAGACCATCTCAACACATTTCACCATCAGTGTAACTCACAATGCATTATTAGTTTCACTGTTACACACTGACAGTCATTTGTTTCATGTAATGAAGTCATAAATATGACCGCAGGAGTTTCAGTACTGAAAAGAATCAGAATTACAAATAAAACTGAAAAGTACAAATCTGATGTGTTACATTAGGGGAGAGCAGGGGTGAAAGTACCATTTTTCAGAGAAACGGCATTTTAAAAGCTGATGTTTCAGACAGAGATTTACTCACAATAACTCACAAGTGTGGTCTATTAATATCAGGTGTCATTTTAATCAAATGTAAAAAGACTTCAGTTTAATTTCACTTAAGTAGCACATTGTTACTTTTGACCCTGACAGCTGGGATGAACACAACAGATCAAGATAGATTTTGTGTGACACTTGTTTTCAAATATACATGACTGTGACCTTGTTAATATGTAACTGCAAACATATTTTGTCCTTAATCTTTGTAAAAAATAATGAAATTACATTTTCATTTTTGAATTTCAGTTTTATCAAATGTTTCAAAAGCAGCCTGACAGTACAAACTGAAATTGTTGAAAAAAAGTTTTTAAGAATGAACAAATTCAATTAAATTAGAATAATATAAATGTTCAACATAATGCACCAGTATTAGTAGCAGGACAAAAGTATAAAGTGTTACTTTCATCCCGACAGGAACTCCTGACATTTGAACCCAATGTACTTTTATTTTGAAAAACTCTGAGAGGTCAAACTTCAGGATGAGCACTAAATAACCTTTAGATTGATCATTACTGAAACACATCAAACCAGAAAAAATGACCGCTTTAGGAGTTTACTTATCATGGTTGAAAACAGCTTTCTGGAGCTAAACGTGGAAAACAATGAGGAAATAACTCAATATTTGTCAACTCTGTGAAGGGTTTGTGTGCTAAAGATGCAAATTTAATCAGGACTCAGAGAAAATCACTTTGTTCCTTTCACCCCGGTTCTCCACTAATGAGGAAGTGTAAACGTTCACTATAAGTGCAGATGATTTGTGATCTGTGTTAAGCACTGACTCTCTCTGTGTGTGTTTGTGTAGTATTGTTTAGAGTTGTATAACCCCAACAGCAAGGGTCAGAAGATCAAGGCATGTAAGACAGAAACAGACGGTCGTGTTGTTGAAGGGAAACATCAATCATATATGATCTGTGCTGGATCAGCTGAAGAGAGAGATAATTGGATAGAATCAATCAGGTGTTGTTAAAATCATCAATCACAAGAATCTCTCTCTCTCTCTCTCTCTCTCTCTCTCTCTCTCTCTCTCTCTCTCTCTCTCTCTCTCTCTCTCTCTCTCTCTCTCTCTCTTTATACACTGAACAGAGTTATAAACACATTTTGATTTATTTGGTCTTTTATTGAGGCACACCTGTGCAATAATCATGCTGTTTAATCATTATCTTCATATGCCACACCTGTAAGATGGATGGATTATAAAGGAGAAGTGAAGAGTTTGGTTCCAAAATGCAATAAATCCATTTGACTCATTTGGGTAAAAACATGTTTTTAAACATAAACAAGCGGCTTAAGCGGTCAACACGTAACTTCCGGGAAACTCAATAACAACAAAGTCATTTTAAAGTAGTGTATTTATATAACAAGCAAAATAAACAACACATAGATTACCTAGGAAACTAAAACCTTTTTTTATTTTCGACGAGGTATTTGTTCAAGAGTTCAGTTTTACAACTAGTCAGACCATTAAAAAAACTGAAACCAGAAGTTAAGTTTGGACCAGACGTGCGTCCGATGAAACCGTCTTTTTTTATTTTCTGTTACAAACGTTCACATAGCATCTTTAGGTTATAAAAACATAAAAAATTTAAATCCATAATATCTATGAAACTGATTTTTTTTACCCGCAGAATGCAATAAATCCAAGTTTTTTTTCAAAATGCTATTAATCTATTGAATCAATGTCAAAGTATTTTTTAAGTAACAAAGTAAGTTGATTGACATATGACAGCCTCTGAACTTTATATATATATCAATACTACTATACTAATATACACTGGACCAAAAATACATTCAATCAGTCATCCCTCCCACAATAAATTCAACAGGTCATCTTGTTAATGCTATAAATAATTACAACAACAACATGTCATCATGAACAACAACAATATCACATTAGATCACAGAAGTCTAAAATGAGATTTCCCTTACATTACATTCAACTTCCAAATGTGCATTCATTCATGTTTGTCATGTTATATTTATTTAGTTGACTAGTGATATCCACTGGTTAAACATTAATGGCATTAATCAAAACACTTTGTCATATTAAGAACACTGTCATTGCTGCCGTTATTCTTGGGACGTCTTCGCTGAACTTTATTGACAGCGATCGGCTGTAAAATGTTTTGGTCCTGCTCGATTTTCATTGACTTTGAGTAAAATAATGTAAAGTTTTTAATAAGATCCTCTGGGGTCATTGTGTTAGCATGACTGAAGCTTGATGCTGTCATGTGAGATAAAGCAACAGCCGGCATTTTCCCATTGCCTGAGTGCCTCTCGTGTAAATGATTAGATGTTGATGGCTTACGTTTCTTCCCCGTCACAGAAAACCTCCACAGTTTATCAGTGCCATCAAAGTATCATTTTGTTTTTGTTTGTTGATCACGAAGTACAAAGTAGTTGAAGAAAACTAGGATTCTGTGTGTACTCAACACACCGCCATTATTGTTTACAATGCATGGAATACTGTGCTGTGATTGGTTGAGCGGATTTATTGCATTCTGCAGAAAAGGAGGAGTGACATTTATTGCGTTTTGGAAAAAGGTGAGAAAAGATGACAGAATAACACGGCGGTTATTGGATTTTGCGTAAAATTAAGAATTGACTTTTTAATACTGACCTGATAAAAAATCTGATTTTGACAGTAACTCATTTTTTTAAAAATGATATTTATTGCATTTTGGAACCAAACTTTTCAAGTGCTCACTAACAGAGATTTAGACAAATTTGTGAACAATATTTGAGAGAAATAAGTGTTGCGTTTATAATTTTGGTCAGTGTATTTCCAGCTCCATAAAAGCGTCCTACAGTTATATTTTGGTATGATAGAGTGATGTTGATGTTGTGTAATAAATGTGTTATGTTGTGTTTTCTCAGGGCGAGCATCACCAAAGATCCATTTTATGATCTGGTGTCAGTCAGAAAGAAGAAGGTCATCAATAAAGTGCCTGATAATTGAGCCAGATGATGTGAAGTCACAACGACGTGTCCGATGTAACGTACATCATCTGTGATTTACTGACCATCCAGCAGCACTGTGTTTCTCTCTCTCTCTCTCTCTCTCTCTGTCCGTGTGTATTATGAGAGGAGTGATCATCAGCACAGTCATGTGATCGTATTCAAAGAGTTTTCTCTGGAAGAGTTTGTTGGCATCTACCGAAGAAATCAATCACTTTCTCATAGTTTTTTTTTAAGAGTTATTCTGGTGAAGTGACACAAACCAGTACAATGTGTCTCAGTGCTGTTGTGTTTAAACTGAGGATTTCATCTAATGCTGCACAATCACACATATAAACAAACTGCGGTGTATTAAGTATCAAATGTTTTGAATGTAAAATATTGTTGTACATATTATGGATCATATAAGAGTTGTTTTATTTAATTCAAAGTCTCATAATGGTTGTGTGTTGTTGTCATTAAAAGTTAAGCGTGAGAAATGAAGAGCGTCTTCATACACAAAACAAACACAAACACACAAGTGAGCTGTGAGGTTTTGAGCTGTGGTTTTGTAGGAGCTTCATGGTCTTAAACATCAAAGTCTGTCTATCTGCTAAAGGTCACGGCTTGATGATGATTTGACAGATCTGATCGGTCTGATATCATTTTAACTTTATTTTTATAGCACCACTAACAACAACTGATGTTCACCGATGTGCTGTGCAAGTCAATTCAGTCACAGTAAATAACATCAAATAAAATAAAGTTGATTTATAAAATAAATCCATCATAAATAAGTTCTCAATCTGATCTTCAGAAATGTGATGTCGTTGAGTTTTAGAGGAAGTTGATGTTGAAGTGTTTGAATCAGAAGGGAAGCGGCGCTGTGGATGAAGGTGAAGTCTTTCATCTGAGCTTTATTCACGCAACAGCAGAATTTAAAGAGGAAACGTGAAAATGACCTCATACCTCTCACTTCCTCTCCATCCAAACACACATCTACTGATCATCATCGTATCATTTTACTTTACAAACCAGCCCGTCCAATACATGTGTGCTCTAAAAAGGGAAAGTTCACCCAAAAAGTAAAATTTGGTCATCATTTTCTCACCCTCATGTTGTTGTAAACCTGTATGAGTTTCTTTATTCTGATGAACAAAAGATAAGTTATTTTGATTAATAATTGTAAGCACACAGCTGAAATTATAAAAATATCTTCTTCATCATTTATCATCACAATACTTCCATCATATTTGTTTTCCTACTATGGAAGTCAACGGTTACACTTAAGGCAGCTCAAACATGCATTTTAGTCTGGTACTAGGATAAACCCTGTCGGGGAAACCACCCCAAAATGTGTAAAATTGAACACATCCTTTTTTTGTGTGTATGTACGTGCATAATGAGGCAGTTGTGGATTTCTTTAATTTAATATCAGACTTGATCTCCTTCACACCTGTCAGTAACCACATCCTTGCTTAATGCTGTTGCAGTCGATCTAATCCATAGATCCGTTTTGTGGTTAGAGGCGTTGCAGCAGAAACACAAACACACATCCGGTCAAACAGAGTCACACTGAATTAAAGAGGAACTAAAAACATCTCAGATCTCTGATTCACCAGCAGAGGGTGAAATGACTCTTTAACAACACTGTGTGTGTGTGTGTGTGTGTGTGTGTGTGTTTGTGTGCATGTGTGTGTGTTTGTGTGCATGTGTGTGTGTGTGTGTGTGTGTGTGTGTGTGTGTGCGTATTCTTGTATATGTGGTGTATTTTCGGTAACACTTTATTTCGATAGTCCACTTTAGACATTTGACTAATTATAAGTAACTTTGCAACTACTTATCAACTACCAATCTTTAGGGAATTAGTAGAGTGTCTGCTTAATATCTACTAACACTTTATTGTGATGATATCTCAACAGATATTCAGCTAACTATAAGTATCTTTGCAGGTGCATGTCAACTTATTCCACTAACCCAAACCTCTTCCCTAACCCCAAACCCTACAGTCTACTAATACACTAGTGACAGTTAACTGACGTATAGTTGCAAAGTTATTTATAGTTAGTAGAATGTTTAAAGTGGACTATCAAAATAAAGTGTAACCGTATTGACTGTATAATGATATACAATAACAACATAAACGTGGTTTTCCTGTGTCCTTAAGGCCAAAATACTAAACAGTATTTTTTATAAATGAGTGAGTGGATAAAATATACAATTTGTGTAGTATAAAACAATAATGTCTATGCGTGTGTGTTTGTGTCTGCGTGTAACACAAACATGCTTGTATTTATATCCTGGGGAGACTTTTCTTTGAATGATTTTATTATATTATTATTTTACATGAAAAAACATAAACACAAAATATTGATTTCACTTGTTTGTTAGTAATGCAAACCCTCTGCATTGAGAACCTGTTTCCATGTCAAGACCTTTGTGGATCTGTCACAGAAGATCTGAATCTGACGAAAAACGCTGTGAAATGTACTTTTTTAATAGTATTTTTTCCTACTATGGAACTCAATGGTGCTTCTGTTTCCTGCTTCATTACATCTTTTTTTCGCAAAAAAACCCAACAAAAATAATGATTGGCTTGTAACAACAAATAATAATGACAGAAATAAAACTATTGAGTAAAATATCTCTGAGCTGATGAACTATTGACTATGCATCTGTCCATATAAAATCAACTTTCTAGAGATCTGAAACTGTAAATCTCTTGATCATTTTCTTATTTAAAACTCATCTTTGAGCATCATAATAGCATATATGTCAAACTTTTACCTGTCACAGTCATTTCTTCATGCTTTAAAACAGATGAAATGTAACTCTACACCCTTACAGTACCTCATTTAGTATAAGCAGATCTATGAATATGCAAATTAGTCCCCGCCTCCACTCTTTCCACCCACCTCAGAGCTTAGATATTAGTTGTAAATAGCTGCTACATTCATCAGTTTCAGACACATAACTGCTAAGTTTGGTTTCACACAATGCATTTGTGTTTGCAGCACTAATCTTCAATCGCTGATGTTAACGGGTTAGAGAGCATTCACACAGCACATGTGAGCATCACAGAAACAGAGATAAAGCAGCGGTGCTGAGATCGTTTCAGAGCCGAGTCTATGCGACATCCACAAATAATATCTATAACTCGAACTGATCCACTTGTTTAACTGTGATGATGTGATTGATTGATTACATGTTTGTGAATTAGGAAACTGAGGCGATTTTAAACCACAGAAATGAGACGGTCTCCAATTTTATGGAGAAAATGCTCAGCAGTGGTGTTAAAGGATGAATTTGCACTTGGCTTAGAGCAAGTGTGTATTAGTTCATGTTAACGATATGTAAAGGTACAAACCCCAAAGTAAATGATGACGCAAGTTATCGTCTCCAACTTAAATCTCTTTTCTTGGACTACACCAAACCCACAGATTGTAGGCAACGGTTTACTTCCTGGGCCTGTTGACGTGGACACGACGCTCATTATCATAACTCCTCCCGCTTCTCACTCACAGCCTGTAAGTTATTGATGATTTCATATTTTAAGAATTAACTACTGACTAACCGATGGTTCTCAAACTGTTCGGCATGCGGCCCCCCTTGTGTATTTTACATCCCTTCATGCCCCCCCAAATGTATAACAAAAAACATTCTAAAACTTAAAATTTAAATAAAAACCCATTCAATTATACGATGTAAATTGCTACTGGCCTTATTTTTCTGAGGTTTAATTACACAGAATTTAAAATAAATTCATGTATTTCATAAAATGTCATAAAACTGGGGCACCATCTCGCATTCCCCTAAAGACCACAGCCCCCAGTTTGAGAACCACTGGACTAAACCATGATTCAAACACTTTTGATCACAAATGCAGACATAGTTTAATGTTTTAGTTTTCTTATCTTACCAATCTGTTACGTCCTGGTTAAGCTACTCTGGTAAAGTTAATCGATCAGCTTGGTCATCTGCATTTTCTGGATCAGATTCGGCTCGTATTAATAAGGTAGTAAAGACGATATTAACTCCTGTTAGCGTTGCATTGTGAGCGAATCTTCAAAACATGGTAAGAAGCGTTACATTTTCAGCTGACGTCAGAGGTATTCAGGCCAATCACAACGTACAGATTAGCTGGCCAATCAGAGGACACAGCACTTTTCAGATCGATGAGCTTTGTAACAAATGAGAGTGTTTGAGGGAGGCAGGGCATAAAGGAGCAACAATAATGTACGGTGTGGAAAATAATGAACCATAAACCACACAAACACTTATGATTTACACCAAATACATCAAATATTCTTGATTTCCAGCAATGAAATAGGTGCTCTTAAAAACACCACATAAACAACAATTAAAACTTAATTTTCACCATAGGGAGAGTAGTAAATGATTTTAGGAGATACATTCAGAGTTGTGTAGAGGTAAATGTTGTGCGTCCCTTAAGAACATAAAACCCATCACTCTTATGAAAGAGTCCTTAACTTATAATACTTATTTTGCTTTTTTAAAAACATTTAAACCTTTTTTCTTTTTTTTTACTTTGTCATTCATTTTAGAGTTCTCATCTGTCTGTTCTTCTGTGGTGTCTTTTTGTTTAGTTGTGTTGTCTGTAGTGTGTGTTTGTTTAGTTGTGTTGTCTGTAGTGTGTATTTGTTTAGTTGTGTTGTCTGTAGTGTGTATTTGTTTAGTTGTGTTGTCCGTAGTGTGTGTTTGTGTAGTTGTGTCTGTTGGATCAAGTGCTTCCATAGGAGGTTTATTTTCTTTCTTTGGTTTCTTTTTAAAAACACCGGAAAAAAACCCACGTTTCTTCTTTGAGCTCTGTTTCTGGAGTCCTTTGGATTCCTCCGAGCCGGTCTGAGATGATGTTGGGTTTTCCGGTTGTTCATCCAGCTGATCCTGCTGATCCGGTGCAGGCGTTTCCAGTGAATTGAGGAAGACTTCCAGTGTTGAGGTTTGGTTGGAATCTGGGATCTGTCCGAGGGCTAGCAGGTATTTGGGGTTGTGGTATTTGTGTGCCGGTACGTTGCCGCGTGACATGTCTCCTAGATTGACCTGGAAGCGTGAGGTGGTGTTTAAAGGTCGTCGGGTCACTGCGGCCTGTGCCAGCGCCCCCGTTTGAGGCGTAGTGAGGTGAAACTCTTTAAAGAGGTCGAGTTTGTCAGAGATGGCGTAAAGTTCACGGAAATCATTATCGTAGAATTCCACCACCTGACCGGACATCAAAGTGATCATGTTTCTATCCATCCGAGAACAACTCCAAGAATAACTGCAAGATAAACACAACATTATATATGTGTACACACACTTTACATCCTCATAGGTTTAATGTTATCTTATACTCATTAATGCATTGCTGTGTATGACGCCCTGTCAGCAGTTACCTGTCTGTTTATTGCTTCATTTGCAGGTAACTGCAGGTTTCTCTTTCTAGTTAAACAGCGTCATCTGTTCCAGTTTGAACTTCAGTTTTACTTTCCTTTTTTACTTATGATGACTCGTGCCGAGTTAATTTCATTATTACAGTTTAATCTTGAATATGATTGCTAGAAATAACATTTATTTACTAATGTGCAACACTTTTTTGTCTCCTTCTTAAGGTTTGTCTTCCTTCCCTGCTGCTAAAGAAACTTATAAACCTCCTAAAAGTCCTCGTCTATACTCATAACAATTTTGGAGATTAAGACCTCTTTTAATGGTTAAGATGCTTTCTGAATGACTTCTTTCTTTACTCTTTTCTTTCATTTTAACAGGAAAGGCCCAAATTTATAAGATTTTTCTTAAAATTGTGTCACTGGGAGCAACTCTTTGCACTAAAATCTTTCATGGATATGGGTCCAGTTATTTTGTAGATTATTTTGTCGCCTCCCTTCTTTTGTTTCTGAAACTTGCAATCTCATTCATATGACACTGTAACCAAGAAGTGCATTTTTACAGAAGTGAGATGCATTAAAGTTACTGACAAAACACAACCTTCAATTCATCCGTCCTTTTCTTATCAGAGGTGAAGATCCAAATGCACTAAAATAAGATCATGCTGATATAAGTTTTGATATAATCCACTAACCACTTTCTTAGTTCCTCTTTCAGTCTGTCTGTGCTTCATTATGATGAGTAGTATATGATTTAAATGTATAGGGTCTCAAACCACCGTGAGTCATTCAGGTCTGTGTTCATGTTAATATGCAACAAAAACTGCTACTCAACTACACCAAACGTTAACAGAGCTATTTATATACCGTTTCATCGGGCGCACGTGCGGTGATATGCGTCTGGTAAGGTTCGAACTTATCTTCCGTTTTCTGTTTGTTTAATGGTCTAACTAGTTGCTGAAACTTAACTCTTAAACAAATATCTCGTCGAAAATAGAAAATGTTTTGCGTTCCTATCTAATCTATGTGTTGTTTATTTTGTTTGTTAAATAAACTACTGACTTTGTTATTTATTTTTCACAGAGTTTACCGGAAGTTACATGATGACCACGAAAGCCGCTTGTTTATGTTGTTACTGCTGAAACGGTCTATATATATATATATATATATTGTTTCATGTTTATTTTTGGTTTGTACAGTGATAATTTGCATTAAAAGTTTATAGCTCAAGAAAACTTCAACATGTCATAGTCAACTTTTAACAAATGAAGCATCATTTGTTTGTGGGGGCATTTTACTGAAGTTTGTCAACGTAAATCTTAAAGGTGCCAAAGAATGCATTATAATAATCTGTTAAATTATTCTCTGATATCTACACAGAAGGTTTGTGGCTTTATTAGGTATAAAAATGATCCAGAGTCAGTTTTTCATGTCCATTTACAACCCTAGGATTTGTCTTTATAATGAAATGGTCTATTATTACCTCATTTGAAGGTTCATGAATAATAATGTTGAGCTCTGCTCTGATTGGCTGTTTCTCCTTCAGTAGCTCTGTGTGTGTGTGTGTAAACAGATCTTATGCTTGAGTCTCTATCAGATTTTGAGGAATAATCAATTGATTGGAGATTGTTTCTCAGTGATAAGTTTGTGTTTTTCAGCATAACGTAACTATAACGTTAATAGTAGAACTTCAGCCTAAACGCTAGCATATAGCATTAACTAGCATATAGCGCTAAGTCAGCAGTCACAACTTTGTTTTTAGCATTGTAACAACATTGTAATTAATTTAATGTTGTTGGTGTACATCTGGACTGTAACGACACAGTCAGTGTTATGTTGTGATTGGTCTGTTTTCCAGCGGTCTTTTGCATGCACCAGGTTTACATAAGAAGGAGGAAACAATCGTGTTTGAGGCTCATGATATGTCATTACCACTTACACAACTCTTATTATTCATCTATGTCTACTTAAGTACAGTTTTTAAATTCTACAGCATCTTTAATGTTGCACACAAACTAACCTGTACGTCCCAAACACAACCTTTTCTCCATCGATCAGCATGTATTTGCTGTGAACGTTTCCTGGGATTTTTCCAAATGACAGATCAAATCCAATGCCCTTGACGGTTCGAGTTCGGACATTCTGTGAGACACACATCAGATGATTTAATGTTGTTGTGCTTTACTCACTGACACAAACAGACAAATCATCAACAGTTTGATACAAATTACACACAAAATGAGCAACCATCACAAAAATGTATGTGTGTATCTGTAAGTGTGTCTCTGTGTATCTCTGTATCTCTTTGTGTGTATCTCTGTGTGTGTCTGTGTGTGTATCTCTTTGTGTGTCTGTAAGTGTATGTGTGTGTGTGTGTGTGTGTCTGTGTGTATATCTCTGTGTGTGTCTGTGTGTGTATCCATCTCTTTGTGTGTGTGTGTTTGTGTGTGTACCTTCAGCTCTCTAGCACCAACTTTTAGTCGATTGCACATGTCGAGAAAGTGTGGAGCTCCCTGCACATCCAGCACAATGTAGACGGGCACACCACGCTTGGATGCCTCAAACAGGTCCTGTAGAATCTGTATGTCTGTCAGCAGATCCATCACAATAGCAATCACCTGAACAACACGCACAATTGTAAATACAACAGATATTTCCTCAAAGACATGATGAAATTAAAATAAGTTTCAGTCTGTGTTGGGTTTAAGGGTCATACTGTAACTGTACGTGTGTGTGTGTGTGTGTGTGTGTGTGTGTGTGTGTGTGTGTGTACTGCAAGAAAATAGATCAGAAGATTTGATTATATAATTTTTTGCTCCAGGTGTCATGTGATAGAAATGCTATTGGAACTGAAAGACAAAGATCTCAACACTGTTTGTTTCTTCTTGCTCTACAGGGCATCTGTAGCATTTATATCATTTCTTTATCTTATATCTGTTCCTGGAGGTCTACAGTGCACTGCTCCTACACATCTGTCTGGATG
This sequence comes from Paramisgurnus dabryanus, assembly GCF_030506205.2. Taxonomy (NCBI): domain Eukaryota; kingdom Metazoa; phylum Chordata; class Actinopteri; order Cypriniformes; family Cobitidae; genus Paramisgurnus; species Paramisgurnus dabryanus. The sequence continues at coordinate 509,563 of NC_133343.1, forward strand.
TTTCTAAAGCCCTTTTCACACAGATATGCCGTAAGATACACGGGACAGGCCTCCTGGAATTTTCCGGGACAGTTTGATATTTTATTCATTCACACTGACATGATCCCGGAAAGACACGTGACCTGTTGAAAGTCCCGCCCTCTCTTCTACGCAGCGTCTGAAGTTTGCATATTTTTTATTTTTTCTCTCTCCAGAAACAACTCGCGTGCATTTTTGTTTATGATAGGACTACAAAGGAGCGCGTGAACGCACAGTTCTAATGCTGGTGAATGATCTCAGCTTCAGAGTGGATATTTGACGAGCTCCCTGATCTCTGCTTTAATACAGTTTACAGACATTTCTCATCGTGATTGTTTATATGCATTTAAAACCCGCATTTTGAGGAGCTGAACGATATATCTTGTTAGGATGACGCGCGGGTATTTTCCTTTATTATAGCTCAAATGAGCACGTGACGCGATATTCTTTTATGCTGCTGAATGATCTCCGTTTCAACGCAGTAAGTAACGAGCTAACTTACCTGATATCTGCTTCAGTCCAGTTTGCTGACATTTCTCGTAGTGAATGTTGTAAATTCCTCATTTTAAAGAGTTGAACCAACTTCATGTTGCCATGACACGCGCGTCCTCACTACGGGCACGTGCGTCATTGTTTATGCGTCTCATTTATCATTTCCTGATAACTGCTTCAATCTAGTTTGCAACATTTCTCGTGGTGAATGTTTATATGCATGTTATCTCTCGTTGTAAGGAGCTGAACCATAACTTGTGTTGTGATGATGACACGCGCGTCCTCACTTTGACACGCCCATTACGGCATTCTTGCGTCTTTCTGTTCACACAGAGGGTTACCCGCGTATCTTACTAGGTCCTCTTTCCGGCAACGATCCCAGAATATTAATGGAACGAGTTTTTGTTCACACAGACGCTTGTCTGGCAATTTTACGGGTATTTTCTGGGACCAGAGGTCTGTGTGAATGGGGTTTAAGAGTCCGAAAGATCTAGATGATGATTAAAGTTGAAGCTTAAACTCTGCAGGACTGTGAACCTTGCTGATAAAATCTCTGATATAAAATATCACCAAAATGTGGTTAATGTTTCAACAAAAACATCATCTCTCCACACATGTAAAGGGAAAGTTCAGAGAGTGTCATGTCATTTCAAAGAAACACACTAGGATGTGTTGCATATGTGAAATGATAAAATGAAGCCTATTAGAGAGTTCAGCACAATTTAATTTGATTTAAAGTTTCATTGTTGTCATATTAATACAATAAAATACTGCAGTACACTGTTCATATTATTAATATAAAAGATGACGCATTGAATCGTTCTCATGATTGATATGTGTTTTATGATTGAACGCTGTGATTTTTCAAACGTTTCCTCAATGTTTTGTAGATCTCAGGTGATGTTCAGGACTTGAGGTCACTCCACACAATGACAGGTGTGGCACACATTTCACTTTCACTCTTCTTTATTCTAGAATGTTGCTTTAATTAAATCTCACCTGATTGTTCAGAAAGTCTAAAGATGTGCTTTGAATATAAAGTCTCTTAATGTTTGCTAGATCACAAAACACTTTTGTACTTTATAAAATCTTTTTCTTACAGATAAGAACAACATAAGTTTAATGTGTTAAGACACTAATCTGTCAATCTAACCTCGCAGATATCACAACACACTGAAATACTGACACTCCAACACTCAACTCAAACGACCTTTACAGTAACTCCTATGACGCTTAACAGCCGGAAAAACACACGGATCAAGTCTGAACAAGATCCTGAAATATCCAATAGGGCAAAGATAAATGATTGTGACACAGGCAGCTGGGGTAAAGTTCAGGGTGGGGAGCTGAAAGGTTTTGAGTTCAAATCTTTTAACTATGAGATTGTGCTCTTGATTCAGACACTAAACCTCAGATAACTACAACACTAAAGACATTTCTGATAAAGTAAATCATGATTTAATATCTGTTGTCTGAATATCATCAATGATGAGGATTTTATATTTACAAACTATAATAACGCACAGTGAGGATCCCTTTAAAACATTTACTGTAGTTTCTATATTTTGTCTATAACTAAATTAAACCAACAACATAAGACTAGAACAGAAGTAAGTGTATGTTTACCATGGTAATGGTGTGTAAGTGTCACCCGTGTTAATGTTTAAGCGCACACATCTGCTGACCTTGCAGGATTCTTGGATTAATTTCCTCACAACTTGTCTGATGTGCGGGTCGTTTTCTTTGGGTGGGTGTGTGTAGACAGTGATCTGGGTCCCTCCTCTGAAGATCCCGGATGAGGGCCACCCCATATCCAGCGCGGGCACCTCCGTATCCGACATCTGTGGCCAGTATGTGGAGCGCATGGATTTCGAGTCATCGTTTTGCGCCTTGGTCTCCGGTTTTGCTTCTTCCTCGTCGGTTTTATATGTAATGAAAGTGCTGGTGATGGTCTTGAGTTCTCGGGCGGAGAGGAAATCTGTGCTTTTTTCGTCCTTTAGGAGGGTTTTAAAGGCACCGTCTCCGTTTTTGAGAAGCGCCTCGAGCGCCACCCGCTGCTGTTCGCTGTAGTAGAAGCGCGGGTTTGTTTCGGGCACATCGGCGGGCATGAGTCCGTCCTCCATACACACGATCTGGGAATCTGCCATCTCTCCTGAAGCCCTTCCAACACTCAGAATGAATGAATGGTTTATGAGAGACTCGCCTGAGTTTACCTGTGTACCGGTTGGGCGTGGCTAACTGTTAACTTCAAGCGAAAAATCTTTTCGGAATTAATGACGTCAGATTGGATCTTTTCCCAACTTCTCCAAAGAGAATATAAGCAACTAAATGTAAATTCTTCAACTCTTAACCGTTCTTCATAAGAGAATTGTATTGTAATGTAATTTCAGTATTCAGTATCTGCTTTACCTTTGATCTCTTCATCTGATTATACTCAAGTGATGGCCCTTCCTTTGTTTTTTTATTTATTATTTTTATGAATGTACTTTATTTCTTGTGTTGTCTTCTTGTTTATGAGTATTTCCCAGAATTCGGGCCTATTTATGTCCCCAGGGTTCTATTAAAAACGAATGAAATCTAATACATTTTAGCACCATTCATTAAACAAGCCTAGACTTTTTTATGGCTGCTCTTACTAATAATTTTATCACATTTTATTGGTGTTTTGTGGTACAAAATCTGTGTTTTGGTGTTGTCCTTCACCAGAGTTTTTACATGTCGTGCCATATTTCAAACATTATTTATCACAAATTAATAAAAAAATATATGTATATGAATTAAATGTTATTTGAACTAAATATATGCATTTTGTACTTTATTTTGATTAATTTCTACCTGTCCCATGGTTTAGCTGTCATTACCAACACACTCTGCATCAAGGGAATTTCCCACTGTTTTTAATCAAAAGTTTATTTGGTAGCCATGGTAACCTAAAGACATAGTGGAGCACAGGGATTTCATGCTGAAACACTGAAGGGCAGAAAGTAAGTAAATCAACTCTTTATTCTTTGTGTTGGGCATGCACACTTATTATGCGTCATTACCATATGTGTTGTATTTCTGTATTTTTAAACATTTTTGAAATATTAGTTATATATATTTATAACTTTAATAGTTAAAATGATGTACATTACCCTACATGTAGAAAGCTTGCTACACTTGCTTAGTCATCATCTTAGCTAGTAGGGCTAGTTTTTTTGACAAAAATGTCATTACCAGCACCATACATATTTTTGCCAATAAATTATGTATAAATAACAAAAGCAATCTACAATTATACATTTCTGACAATGTTGGACAGTCTAAATGATCACTGTATTAAAATATGGCATTGATATATGTTTTGATATATGGCATTCACATAAATAAGCTTATATTCCAAGTCAGGGTAGTTTGATGAATCCGATATTTAGATACATAAATGACTATAATTCATCTTGCAAGTAAAAATCTCATTAAGTTCAAGATCAGTTAGATTCCATGTGAAACCACAAAATGTTTTACAAGCACAGATTTATCATTTAAGTTTTATTTTATACATTTATACCACGGGTCTGTTGAATGCTGTATTCTGATTGGCTGAGAAATGTTCCGTGGGTATGCATTAATTTCTGATAACTGCACCCCTAACTTGTCAAATGTCTTAAAAATAGGCACCAGAGCAATGTTTGTGGTAACCGTGGTATAAGAGGAATAATTGACTCCGGTCCTTTGAATTATTTGAAAATAATGCACACCCTTATTTTGTGGTCTCAACCAATCTCATAATGTCGCTCCTGGCTTAAGGGCTGATAATTTGATGTATACCAATAAGAAATGAAATTTGGAATTTTAATGTTCAAAATTGCAGCTACCCAAATTGGCCCTTAATGTATGTTTAATATTCTTTATGTATGATCTGTATGTTCTTTGCAATAAAAATAAAAAAGAGAATACAAGCAACATTATATGAAGAGTTGGGTTCCAAATCGAGATAACTTTTTAATTTTTCAAAAATCTAATTTTTGATTGTGCATTCCAATTAATATCAATCAAACTGCAGTTGATTTGTTTTGATTTAAGCCTTCATAAAAAATAATACAAATACAGCTAAGAAGCACAATAAAAACATGATAACATAGTAATATTTTTGACAAAAATAATTATTTATTTAATAAATGAACACACAAAATAAAAAACCTACAATTTATTTATGTTTCAGGAGAGTCTTTGTTTTTCTGTTTGTTTAATCAAAATATTATAAAGAAATGAAACTGTTTTAGTTTTCTTCATTTTAGTCAACAGAATCTGGACCTTCTTTTGATAGACCCGCCCCACACATACACAACCCAGGCAATGATGTCACTAGATACACAACAAAATATAATCTGGCTGATTTTGGGATGATTTCGTCCCTTCTGACAATCCTAGCTGTTTCCCGATTATCTTGATGGTTCTACAGATTATCTTATCAGATTTCTCTTGGTGTGAGGTGTGTTAAGAGTGTCCGAATCTGATCGGAAGAGCATCGGAGCCGCCCCGATCGCGAATCGTAAATATTAAACATGTTTAGCCCCGATCGCGAATCGTAAATATTAAACATGTTTAGCCCCGATCGTGAATCAGAAATCCTAATGTGTGGGGAACCCACAAGGATAAACGTGCGCACACTCTTGAGATTATCACGTGAAATGAAACAATATCCAATCAGAAAGCGAGATGATGGAAGACAAAACTATAACAGCTACAGTCATGGCACAGGAGCCAGGTACAGTCCAATGTGAGATAGACATCAGAGATGTTCAAAAGCACATTTATGTCATTTCTTTATACCTGTTGTTCACCATGTTTACTGTGAAGTCACGTTTGGCCACAAGAGACATCGCGAGATCTTCGTGAGATTTCCTGTGTTCACAGTCGAGACTCTTGTTTGTGTGGTGTGCTGTCTTTGACACATCATGATGGATCCTACCTCAGATCCTCACGTGCAGAATATTTTTATTATTGTGTTTTTTAGTTTATTCCTAATCATTTATTTACATAATCATCATAATCATTTTATAATCATTAGTTATCAATATAATTGATTATTCAACACTATTATTATTATTATCAATTTTATCATTTATATTGTCTATTCATTTATTCATTCATTCATCATTATATTTCTATATTTTATATATGTCTAAATAATGTCATGATTGTTCAGTCTTATATTTGTGAAGTCTCATGAGCTGTCCTGTCTGCGTATAAACAGAGAAAGATAAAGAGAATGTTTATGGAAGCTTAAGGTCTATGGGATGATGCTAGTAAGCAATTTTGATATAACAGTGCATGCTGAATTTGTGCGGGTTTAGACGAAGTTTGAACATTGAGACATGCAACTGAGATTGTCTATCAATAAAACTCTGTTCCTACTTTACCATCATAAAAACTTTGTCTCGTGTCCTGCTTGTGTTAGCTATGTTCGATCAACCTCTTGCCTGTTAAACGAGTACATTTATATTTTCTGACGTGATCTGGCGTCCGGGGCTGGATCGTAAATATTTGATTTTGTCTGGTGTGGAGACCTGATCTAACACCACAGACTAAAGGAGCAAAACGATCAAATCTAAGATTTTTTTGTCCTCATGTTTGTGGTCTATCACATTTTGAAAATCTTACAAGATGTAAAAAATCTTTAGATGTGTACCTAGCATTAGTAGACACAGACTTTACTACTGATTGACTACAAATGTATTTTGGTACTCGGCCCGACTCGCTTTTCCAAAGCGTTTTTCAAAAACCGTGCACTCCGCCTTTAACTAAAGCTGGTTCTTAGCATAAACTTCAGTTAGTAATAAATCTGATGAATTCTGTGATGTTTTCTCTTTAAGAATGAGTTTGTTTCACTTCATCTCATTTAATAATTAAATGGTTATGTTGTCATATTAGAATGTTGGCTTGTTATTAACATAACTTAATAAAATTACTGCCAGTCTCACTTCAGAAAAGTGAATGTTTTGCATGTATAGTCTGACTCAAATGAGTAAATAATACAGTAAATAATGCATGACACCCAAATACTGTCGGGAGAAATTTTAATGCTACAATGACATTTTAAAACAAACAAACATTTTTTTATATGTTTAAGTTAAGACAAAGAATTAAAAGCTCAACAGTGTTGACTTTGATATCATGTTGGCTTTAATCGTCGCTGAAGCATTTAAGACACAAGTCCTTAAATATAACTATGTATGTGTAACATTATCTGAACGACAATCATGTTTAGCTAAGTGAGATTTCATTAATAAATCCTGATCCTTTCACAGGATTCACAAAGTTGTTTTATGTTCTGGATTAATTGATTTGTATTATAATTAAATACAGCAGTCTCCTGGTGTGTATGCTGACTTGTAAAAGTTCAGCGTGAATGTAAAAGTAAAACACTTCTCTTTATGTCTGATGGATTTTTAAACAGGATTTGTGTAGTTGACAGGAAAGAGTCCGGTTCTTCCCCGCACACAACCCTTCCACCAGAACCGATCCGACTGATCTAGAACCTCAATAAGATCTCCTGCGTGAAAGTCCAGCTCATCTGGATCTTCTGCTTTGAAATCGTACACGGCTCGAACCGACATCCCAGACGACTGCAGAAACAAAAACAGGTGATAATGTTGTCTGTTCAGGAACGTTCCAAGTTTAACACAAGTTATCCTCTGACAACAGGATTAGTGATGTTAATACACAGAGATACCCAAAAAGACTTACTGGCTCATTGATCATTGTAAGGGTCATTGTATATCCTAATAGACATTCATTCACAGATAATGTATAGGCCTAATAGACAACATGCTCTGTAAAGAACATTATCTGTTTCTCATCATTTTTTGCACAGACGGGTGGTTTGTGTGTAATGTGTGAGACATTTTTTGTTCCACATACTTAAAGGGAAACACTTTAAGGTTCATTAGTTAACTACATTATACAGCATTTATTAATCTTTGTTAATGTTAATTTCAACAATTACTAATACTTTATTCAAATTAACGTTAGTTAATGCACTGTGAACTAACATGAACAAACAATGAACAGGTTTATTTCTATTAACTAACATTAACAAAGATTATTAAATACTGTAACAAATGTACTGCTCATGGTTTGTTCATGTTAGTTAATACATTAATTAATGTTAACTTATGAACCTTATTGTAAAGTGTTACCACTTAAAGATATTTACCACTTAAAAAAATATGATGGCATTTTTTTTAGATGTAAAATAAACCTTTGGTGTCTCCAGAGTACGTATGTGAAGGTTAAGCTCAAAATATCATAGAGATAATTTATTATAACATGTTAAAATTGACACTTTGTAGGTGTGAGCAGAAATGTGAATTTTTTGGGGTGTGAGCTGATGAAATGCAAACACTGATCGCAATGATGGTGCAAATTGAAACTCATTTGTGCTGTCATTTATTTTCTCTCTCTGCATTAAATGTCAGTGCTGTGGTTGGATAGTGCAGATTAAGGGGCGGTATTAATATAATAAAATCCCCTTCTGACATCACAAGGGGAGCCACATATTTTTTCACATGCTTGCAGAGAATGGTTTACCAAAATTAAGTAACTGGGTTGATCTTTTTCACATTTTCTATGTTGATAGAAGCACTGGGGACTTAGTTATAGCACTTAAACATGGATAAAGTCTTCCACTTTCAAATGTGGAAGTGTTGTGACGTATTTCCTTTTTTGCGCAAGACTTTTGTTTCAATAGCCGGCTGGTAGAAAAGTGTTGTGGGAGCACGCATAAAAATTATTGAATGGTAAATATTTATTACACCTGCCATGTATAACCCGATGGTGAAATGAAGAAGTGGTCTGATATATCATATGAAGATATATTCAATCATTTTGTGTTGTTGCTCGGGGTGACAGCCAGTGGAAAAGTCAGTCAAGTGTTTGTACATGAAAATATTTAGTATTGTTTTCAGTTTATGAAAAAATATTATTACATTGCTTCTTACGCACTAGAGGGAGACAAAAGCTTAGGGAATTATTTTTATTTAAAACACAACAAAAGTAAAAACAAATGTTTTACAGAGATTTACTGTGTTTGTATCAACTATTATGGCAACCCTTAACTGCACAAATGATGTTGGTTTTCCTGGATTTTATAATTAACATTAACTAGCCAGACAAAACAGCACACATGTGTCCCTCGCAATACGACTACCATTAGCTGTAGTGGCTCATGGGAAGTTTTACACAAAGGAGCTCAAAGATGGCGGCGCCCACATTTACATCAAACATAAGGTGGATTCTGTCCCTTATTTTCAATTAAAGAACCAAGATTGTTTCTTAAAGTGCTAAAGGTGGCAACCTGATGTTAGTTGTATGACAGGTGTGTGTTGTACCTGTGGCTGTGGCTTTGGCTTTGGGGCAGGTGGTTGGGGCAGAGGGTGGGGTGGACCAGGTGCCCTGGCATTGCTGTGTCTCCCCTATAGACAAAAAAGAAAACTGCCACTAAAAATTCATTCGATTATAACATGAACACATTCATGAGTGCAGCTCTACCTGAGATGACGCTGATGGCTTCATAGGTTGCTCTCTGTGTGGAATATCTGATCGATTCTGAGAGAGAGAGAGAGAGAGAGAGAGAGAGAGAGAGAGAGAGAGAGAGAGAGAGAGAGAGATGATTGATGAACTACAACTACATACGTCTTCCTATCAAACTTCCGATGGTTGCCAGGGCATTGCTATAAGTTTGTTCAGCTGTAAGGAGGTGTTGCTACGATGATTTGGGTGGTTGCTGGGGCATTGTTCAGGTGTTGCTACGATGATTCGGGTGGTTGCTAGGGTATTGTTCAGGTGTTGCTAAGATGATTTGGGTGGTTGCTAGGGCATTGTTCAGGTATTGCTAAGATGAGTTGGGTGGTTGCTGGGGCATTGTTCAGGTGTTGCTAAGATGATTTGGGTGGTTGCTGGGGCATTGTTCAGGTGTTGCTAAGATGATTTGGGTGGTTGCTGGGGCATTGTTCAGGTGTTGCTACGATGATTTGGGTGGTTCCTAGGGTGTTGCTCAGGTGTTGCTAAGATGATTTGGGTGGTTGCTGGGGCATTTTTCAGGTGTTGCTAAGATGATTTGGGTGGTTCCTAGGGTGTTGCTCAGGTGTTGCTAAGATGATTTGGGTGGTTCCTAGGATGTTGCTCAGGTGTTGCTAAGATGATTTGGGTGGTTGCTAGGATGTTGCTCAGGTGTTGCTAAGATGATTTGGGTGGTTCCTAGGATGTTGCTCAGGTGTTGCTAAGATGATTTGGGTGGTTGCTAGGGTATTGCTCAGGTGTCGCTAAGATGATTTGGGTGGTTGCTGGGGCATTGTTCAGGTGTTGCTACGATGATTTGGGTGGTTCCTAGGGTGTTGCTCAGGTGTTGCTAAGATGATTTGGGTGGTTGCTGGGGCATTTTTCAGGTGTTGCTAAGATGATTTGGGTGGTTCCTAGGGTGTTGCTCAGGTGTTGCTAAGATGATTTGGGTGGTTCCTAGGGTGTTGCTCAGGTGTTGCTAAGATGATTTGGGTGGTTCCTAGGATGTTGCTCAGGTGTTGCTAAGATGATTTGGGTGGTTGCTAGGATGTTGCTCAGGTGTTGCTAAGATGATTTGGGTGGTTCCTAGGATGTTGCTCAGGTGTTGCTAAGATGATTTGGGTGGTTGCTAGGGTATTGCTCAGGTGTCGCTAAGATGATTTGGGTGGTTGCTAGGGTATTACTCAGGTGTTGCTAAGATGATATGGGTGGTTGCTAGGGTATTGCTCAGGTCTTGCTAAGATGATTTGGGTGGTTGCTAGGGCATTGTTCAGGTGTTGTTAAGATGATTTGCTAACATGTCATGAACACATGCATGAGTGCAGCTCTACCTGAGACAACGTTGATGGCTTCACAGGCTGCTCTCTGTGTGGAACATCTGATCGATTCTGAGAGAGAGAGAGAGAGAGAGAGAGAGAGAGAGAGAGAGAGAGAGAGAGAGAGAGAGAGAGAGAGAGACAGAGAGAGAGACAGACAGAGAGAGAGACAGAGAGAGATGATTGATGAACTACAGTCTTACTATCAAACTTCCGATGGTTGCCAGGGCATTGCTATAGGTTTGTTAAGCTGTAAGGTGGGGTTGCTAAGGTGATTTGGGTGGTTGCTAGGGCATTGTTCAGGTGTTGCTAAGATGATTTGGGTGGGTGCTGGGGCATTGTTTAGGTGTTGCTAAGATGAGTTGGGTCGTTACTAGGGAATTGCTCAGGTGTTGCTAAGATGATTTGGTGATTGCTGGGGTTGCTAAGATGATTTGGGTGGTTGCTAGGGTATTGCTTAGATGTTGCTAAGATTATTTGAGTTGTTGCTGTCTGAATCTAATAAAAACTCAACCCCTGAATCTCCCCTGCCGTACAGTTCAGGGTTCAGATGGACTCACCGGTTGCTCTGTCAGAAGAAACACACGGCTGTGTTTAGAAATGGAGTTCTGGCTGTAGAAATCCACCAGTTTGTTGAGGGAACTGAATCTCTCGTTCCAGAGGTAATACTCTCCAATCCTGCTTCTCATCACTTTAAAGTGCTGAACATCATTTTCATGTCTGACACCAACAACCACACACATAGAGAGTAAACAACCACAGAGAGATGAACTGCGGTCATCTGAGATCAAAGCAACATTTAAGAACACAAGTGTGAGCTATAGTGTGTGTGTCTATGAATGTGTGTCTATACATATTTGTATGTTAACAATAACAATTAAATATCAAGACAACCAACTTGTGAGGACATTTTACTGCATCTCACAACATATAAAGTTTCATAAATTAGTTGAATCTTGTTCATTCAGATGTTTCTGTGAGGGGATAGAAAATATTATCCGTCTGATATCAGTGGAAGTCTATGAGATTCAATGTGTTTGTACCTGACCGAAATGGAGAATTCACCAGGTGAACTCTGTGAGCCGCGGATGAGAAACGATCCGATTGGCTGAGACATGAGTTTATTCTCTGAGTCTTGGCGGCCGATGTTCTCCTGAAACCAGCTGATGAGAAACTGACATCAGAACTGACAGATCATGAACAGATAATAACACTAAAGACCCCATCCTGAATTCATGAAATAATGAAACTGTCAATCGGTTTAATCATTTTATAGAGAAAGAGATGAACTGTGCTAACAAAGAGAAAGTGTTTCTTCTTCCACAGAAATGCACAATCTTCACAGTCATGACAAAACATCACACTAAAGAACCACACCTATATAAAACAAGCGCTATAATGAGTTTGATGTTTTATCTCTTTCAGAAATGTGTATTAGTGTTGAGAAAAAGACATTTGACTGAATGTTACAGTATTTTTTGTGTTGTGTCGTGAGATGTTTGATACCTCGGGAAAAAAGCAGTGATGTAATTCTGTGGCACAAATCCTTCAATGCCATTCATTTCTGCTTTATACCAGTTATCATTGGTGCCTAAGATCTACAAAAAAACATTTAATGATTATAAACACACTTCATTCGCTCACAGGTTAAACTACATTAATAATAATAACAATCATCATCATTCTGTATATATTCAGGTTTAAATAAATAAGTCATGTGTTTCTATATAACTCAGTGGTAGAGCATCACAGCGCAAAAGGTCATGGGTTCAAGCCCAAGAAACGCACATACTGATAAATGGATTAAAGCATCTGCATAAATGTGTGAGCTGTGTGTGCCGGATGACAGATAGAGACCTTTATTATATCTCCTTTTCTGAAGCTCAGTTCATCCTCCGCTGTGGCTTTAAAGTCATATTTACCCGTCACCTCCATGATGGAGACGCCTCTGAGACTGAGAAACACAGTGAAGAACTGTTGCTGTCATGTGAAACAAGGCTTTTCTCATGAATGTATCTCTGAATAAACGTAGGCCAGGATTTTATGTAAACTTCAGAAAGTCAGCAAACCATTATTAGTCAAACGCTACTTAAACACCACACAACCACAAAGTAAACGATCATTTAAATACTCAAATAACAGTGTGAATAACACAAACAAACAAATATGCTTAAAACTATAATCACAGAGATCAGGTCATTGTTTCTGAACATCATGTAAGGAATCATTTATGATGGGCCGTTGTATAATTTGAAAATAATGCGCACCCAAGGTGGTAATGCGGCACGATGCAAAGCGGAGGAGTGTATTATTTTCAAATAATACAACGGCCCGTCGTCAATTATTCCTTACATAATTCAAATGACAAGACATTGCTCTGGTGTTTATTTTAAGACATTTGACAGGTCAGGTGTGCGGTTATTAAAAATAATCAACACCTGTGAAACATTTCAGAATAAAGCAGTCAACAGACCCATAGTATAACTGAAAATAATGCACACCCACAGAGTAACTCTGCTTCACGCCACATTACCACCTTGGGTGTGCATTATTTTTGAATAATTCAATGACTCGTCATCAAGTATTTCTTACGTATTTGATCACAGTTTAAACCCCAGGTCAGATAACGTTAACATTAGGGCTTGTTTTTACACCTTTAGTTCTCATTGTGGGTTTATTTGTATTAACATAAACCTTATTGACTACAAACATGACACACGTCTACTGTTATTGCACAGAACTAAAGATACACATCATTGACATTATCATGATGACACACTATGTGTACGGTAAGTTGTCACTTATATTAAACCGCCTGCTTTTGACTACTTAGCAAAGTTTACTACATAGTTACTAAAGGTTTGTGACAAAAGAAACACTTAAAATCTCCCGACTGCTACATGCTTACAACCTTGAATCTTTCGGATTATGTTCATACAGTAATGGAAGAATATTTTGAAACATAAAGATGGCTGTACTTACAGTTTTCTGGATCACCACAACTTACAACCACGGTAAACTGTAGAATAGTTTCATAACATATAGCGGAAGGAGTGAAGTTAAACTTATCTTGCATTATGCACAAAATCTCTCATGCATGATTGAAAAAAGAGGAAACAGAAATAAGAAATCCTTGACTCCTCCCCCTGAGATCACACATACACACGCACACACTTCCTGTGTGTTTAAGAAACAGTATGATGAAACAGAAAGTATCCTCTATGTCTCTACTAATTTGAACCCATTACACAAATATGATTGTAACACAAATATACAACATAAATAATAATATTCATTGAAAACTAGATCAGAAACCTGACTGATCTCTTGACAGATGTGCAGTATAATCTACATCAGTGGTGTATAAAGACCTTACATATTAAACTGTATTGTTTTTATTTATCTAAGAATGGGATGCGGGTCCTCTTACATGGAAGTCACATAGTCATCTTTCCTAAATTGCACCCGTGGTCACAGCATGAAAACTTATGCAAATAATGCAAACTATCACCACAAACAGGTTTTACAACTTTCCATTAATGCAGTACAGTAAATAAACATCATATGAACGGTGGTCTCTCTCTCAGTTCACAACATGGACAGTTTAACATAAGCTATGTGAATAATTCACAATAAAACATAAATGTTTTCAGATCTACACTCTTAGAAAGGATGTGTTCATTTTTGAAACATCTTTTTGTGTCAAGCTTTTAACACATGTAGGGCCCTATTTTAACGATCTGAAACGCAACTGCGAAGCGCAACGCGCAAGTGAGTTTGTGGGCGGATCTTGGGCGCTGTTGCTATTTTCCCGGCGGGAGAAATAACTCTTGCGCCGGGCGCAAATCAATAAGGGGTTGGTCTGAAGTAGGTTCATTATTCAAAGGTGTGGTTTGGGCATAACGTCAAATAAACCAATCAGAACGCTATCCAACATTCCCTTTAAACGCAAGGCCGCAAGTTCCATGGCGGGTTGCTATTATTATGACGGATTTACCAGGCGCACGCCAGGAGCAGTTTACAGCCGAGGAGACCGACATTCTTGTAAGAGCAGTCAAAGACAGAGAAGTTGTTTTGTATGGGGATAGGAGAAACCCGCCCAAAGCAGCGTGGGTTAAACAGGCGTGAGAGGAAATAGCCACAATTGTCTCATCAGCTGGCATCCCCATCATTGCGCCAAGTGCTACAATGATGTCAGGAGACAGGGGAATCCCAAGCTTGCCAGCATAAATCGGGCACGCCGTGTAACGGGAGGTGGATCTGCCTCAGGACCTGACGCCAGCAGAGGACATCGCTGCGTCCACCCTCACCGCTGAAAGGGTTTGGGGGCTTTGAAATCGGACCCAAGAAACGCAAGCAAGGTGCAACCCCTCTTACAAATCAAGTTCATATACATTAAGGTTTCTTATGAAAACATTTTAATTACTATTTACATAAAATGAACGTAATACAGCCACACAACAAACTTATGAAAATATTTTAATCGTTATTTGCATGAGAATTTTTTAACGCAGCCACACAATAAATAAAAACTATCACCACAATGCTCACCACTATGATTCCCCTTATCTTGTGTATTAATATTTTTAAGTGTAACAATTTATGATTTGCAAAAATAAATCTGTGTAGATTAGATGCAAAGTGTGCGCGCGTTGTGCACGCTATACATTATGGTCAAGCATGCGCCCTTAAAATAGCATAATGAACAACGCGCAACGCGCCACTGACTTTAGACTTTTTTTTTCTGGTCAGTGGCGCAATTGTTTTTTGAAACTGCAAAATAGCATCAGGTATGATTTGCGCCAGAACACGCCTCTTTTTTGCGCTGAACCGCCCAGGGAGCGCAAGTTCATTCCCTAGTTTGCTAACGTGCGACTGTGGAGGGAAAAACCCGCTGTGCGCCGGTGCAAAATACGAATGATACATGCGTCACTGACAGTCACTTGCGGTGGGTGCAAGATAGGGCCCTATGTACTTTAACACATTATGTGTCATTTTGTGTTGATTCTGTGTTAAAATAAAACACAAGTTGTGTTAAAAGTAACACAAAATGTGTTGTGTTAAACGTAACACAAAATGTGTTGTTTCAATAATAACACAAAGATGGGTGGATTCTGGGACAACGCATTTAGTGTGTTTTTAACACATCCGTACTAAGAGTGTCATATGTCTTATATGTCATAACGAAATTGTGTGAGCTCTGTGCCGATTGCTTAACCCATTTTATGGCTTGTAGTTCAGTATGAAATTGGGCACCGATTCGATTCTAGCGATGTTTTTGGAATGTGTGCAAAGAATTGTGGGTGATTTGAGGCCAAAAGGTACTTGACAGATATTCTTTGCTTCTTCACGTACACTAACCCCCCAAACCCCACCCCCAAATCCTTCTTGTCTTTTATTGGCTGGAACAGGTTTGCTATGTTTCGTGGTTGTAGGCTGCGCCACTTTGTTTTTGTTGCTGTTTGTGGAGCCTGGGCTGTCTACAGAGACCGCATTGTTCAGGAGACAGGCAGCTAGCAGATAGTGAGGAGATGTTTACTGTATGAAACAAAAAATGTTTTATGGCCTAAAATGAGTGAATTCACTTGTTTTAACCGAGTATTAAATTTGCATATCATAAGCATATTACAACAATTTACCATTAACTAAGAATAAAAGTTAACTTTATAATTGTTAATATTCTGTAAGACAGCCTTGATGATGTATGCAGACTACAAATGCAACCGCAGAGGGCTGCAAACTTCAGATTGAGAAACCTCTGTTCGCCGTTGTCTCAGACGATGACGTGTTTGTCCTGTAGCAGCTACTGTAGCTTCTCTATGCTTTTAGAAAGGGAGGGGTTTGGGGGGGCCTTTAAGCCCATTTAAAAGTACATAAATACTACTATATAATCCATCTAGTGTATATGTTATTTGGAAAATAATTCACAGTTTATATTTTTTAAATCATTAAGGTTAGGGTGAGGTTACTGGGGCAATACCCTTTAAAAAAATACACCATTCTACCTAAAGGTTGCATATTATTAACTCACAGAACGGTGACTTTTGTTTGTTTGTTTGTTAGTTTGATCCATCAGTGATATATTCCTGTATTGGACTCATCACTGAGTAATAGCAGTGCTAATGTGTGTTCAGGTTTATTTTAACTTAAACACGGTTAATTCATGTAAATACAGTGACAGATGCTGGTGATCACAGTCTGTGATGGTTTAATGTGATTGTCTGTCATGTGTTCATTCTGCTCTTTACTTCTGTCAGTAGTTTATATTTGTTATTCTGTTTAAATAAATGAACAGATGTCACTGATTCTGAATCAGTTCAATATTTGCAGGGTTTCTGTGCTATACAAATAAACATAACAGGCATCATATTAAACTAGACAAAAATTTTCATAAAGATGTAACGTGCTGTTATTCAACACACAACACACACGTTTTTGTCATGATGTGAAAGACAAGTGGTGAAATAATAACCTCGAAGCATAGGCTAAATGTATTTTGGTGCTGTAAATATTGTGTAACAGTTAAAGTAGATTACTGATCTCAGATCAATCCTGTTTTTTGGTCTAACAAGATTATTACCACTCGACTCTACTCTTCATTTTACCTCTACATTCTTTACTTATTTTTATTGTTGTTTTAATTGCTAATTGTTTCTCTCGTTCATTTTTGTTCCTCTTCATTTCTTATTCTTAGTATTTTTCCTGGTTAATCCTTTTTTTGTATATTCCTGTATTTAATTGTCTTTGTAAGTTATTGTTACTCATGGTCTTTTCTCAAGAAGAATGGACAAAAGAATTTGTCATTATCTTCTTAAAATAACAGTATAAATATAAATCATCATCACATGATTATGACATTGTGTCTGGATAGGAAGAGAAGTGTGTGTGTGTGTGTGTGTGTGTGTGTGTGTGTGTGTGCGTGCGTGCGTGCGTGCGTGCGTGCGTGTGTGTGTGTGTGTGTGTTTGTACTGTAGAGGGAGACAGAGATCAGTTTTGAGCTCACTCATGCATGTCACACAACTCTAATGTACTGATGCTGTGTACTGAACCACTCACTTCTTTACTGTTCTCTAAATAGTGAATGACCTTTGAGTTGACTATTTGGTAAGGAATAAACAAAAATCTGTGAGCTATTTACACTTTTAAAAATAAAGTTTCTCAGATGTACATTATTGGGTTAAAATAGCGAATGAATGAATAAAGTCTTCCATTCTGACAGGTTTATCTGTATGCCCTCTCTGATGGGTTTACTCTCCAGAATGAAAACTTCAAAGGGAGTGAAGTGGACCAGAGAACTGTTACTGAAGTGCACGTCTGTGTCATCATGTTAAGCCAATAAGGAAGCTCTGTGCAAACAATCATGGGAGTGAAGTATCTGTCAGATGTACCCTTCATTCTGAAGTGCCCTTTGAAGTGGACATATGATCACTTTCAGTATGAGAATGAGCGTTCAGTATGATGGCCATGAGTGCTTTTATTTCAAATGACTTTCTGAAGTGGATTTATCCTGTTTGGAGCTCACTGGTTGTTTATTTAGACCAGTAGTCCACACCTCCAGTCCTCGGGCCACCCCTTCCAGAATGTTTTAGATGTCTCCAAAGGTAACAAGTTCGAAGCATTTACTTCAATACATATTAATATACATTTATTTGATTTAGCACATTTTCATAGTTCAGTACTGTTGTTTTTTTACTTTTGGAAAAATGTTTTAGCACTGTTTCACTTTAAGTATTATGTTTGTTTTTTACCCAGTATCCATTTTAAAAACTATCGGTCGATAAGTCAGTTATCAGCAAGTACGGACCAACCTAGTTATCTGTAAAATACACTGTGGGTCGACCTGTAGTCTCCATATCTGAAACACCTGAATCAAGCTCATGACAGAATGTTTGAAACCTTTCTTTAATGAACGCACTAACAAACTGATGAACTGAGGCCTAATCCTAATCCATTTTTACGCGGTTCGCGGTTTGTTCACACTAAAACGCAGTATCAGGGCACTGAAACCAAACATTTTTGAAAACCCCTGCCAGGGTGAGGATTTTAAGAAACGCTGATTGCAGTGTTGTCGTATAGACTCTTGCGACATCACTTTTGTTCAGCTTCTGATTGGCCAAGGTGGCTTTACCATTTGGGATATTTTGCCGCGTGCTGGTGTGGAATGCTCTTGACAGCACTTGATAACATGTTTTTGCTTTTTATGAGGACAGAGATTTCTTTTAAACCGAGCATGTGTGGACGGGGTTTTTTTGGAGGAAAAAGTCTGGTTATAAAAATACCCGTGTCCGTGTGAACGAGGCCTGAATCAGGTGTTTTATATATGGAGACATCCAAAAAGTTCTGGGGCTGTCCGAAGACTGGAGTTGAGAACCACTGACCTAAACAACTTCTACAAAACCAACACCAGATTTAGTGCACTACTATATATAGAAGATAGAGAGCGCCTTTAGACACAACTTGTATGTCAAGAAAGTTTTACATGAGTACACATTTTACTTCATCGTAGTGTTGAAATGTGTCTTCTTTGCACATTATAATGAGATTCATTTGTATTATTATCAAGATTTGCTAAAATGTGTTAACAGGGATGTTTTATGACTCTCTCTCTTATAATTATATTTCACTGTTAGATGTCATCGTTTAGTGAGACATGAACAGTTATGTATGGGTGATTTGTTAATCTGTCGTCATTTATGTGAGTGTTGTGGGTCATTGTGCATGGATCAATATTCTCATTAAACAATCTGACAAACACTGTTTACTCTGCCTGAATGTAAATAAATAACGTTAAAACAAATCAAGATGTAGTTTTATTTAGACTGAAATAAACGCCATAACTAGTCTTTTACCTAGTACATTGATTTTAATATGAACAAACCTTCTTGCTGTTTCAAACTTGTATATTTGACTTTCTTCTGTGAAACACAAAGCGTATTAACTGATGGGCTCAGGATTTACTTGTGTTCACTGATCCAAATCTTACTGTAAGTTCAATTTACTGATTCAATGATCCGCTCACTGCTGTTCTCCAGAGACTTCAGTCTGTTCATTACACAACTATCACACATAATAATGAACTAAAGCGTATAGATATAGAGTGACCTGTGTAATAGTGCTGACAGCTTTGACATTTTTCTGAGCTGTTCCTTTAGAAGACCTGAAGATGTTAGTGATGTGTGTCAGTTCTGTAATGGACCGACTCCGTCTATCTCTCCATCAGCCATCGACTCCAACACACTGAGACTGAAATCCTCTGAAGAATACAACGGATGATGAATGTTCAGTCAAAAGACAAACCCAGTGATTAATAACATTAATGATTAAACACATTTAATCTTACTTTTTTTCTTGTGCAATCTACAACTCATTTCAGAAACTCAAACTAGACTGTCAGAGTAATTTAGTTTGAAGGATTGTAATCACTGATCTGTCTGTTGTGTTTGTCTCATATCTGCTGAAGGAGCATGTTTAAAACCAGACATGAGAAAGTGTTTAGTGTGCTGCTTGCTTAGACAGCATCACCTGCTAACTCAAAGTATGTTGCTGACAGAAATGATGTCCAAAAACCCAACATGACCCAGGGGTGAGAAGAAACGACAGCAGAAATATGAGCAGCACAGGTAAGCAACACTTCTGTCATATCTGCCTCTCTGTTTTTATTATCATTCAGTTTAATGAGGATTGAGGGAAAACATCTTGATCTTACTCTTTTTGTTTTCCAGCACTGTTTTGGTTTATTGATTTAAGAAGACAAAATTATTATACATGGTTTCTAACAAAATCCTGTCATGTCAACAAGTTCTCCAACTCATACGACTAACATGGTCGTATGCACCTTTGCTCAAATACGACTACCTATAGCGTAACATAAAATAGCGCCCCTACCGGCAGCGGGAGATGTGCCACAGCCTCTTCGCCTTGATGCATTGTGGGTTTCTACCATAAACGAGGATTACAGGTATGTTATCAGTGAACCTTGATAATCTAATAATTTGATAACAAAATAATAAAGCTAGGGCGTTTTGTGTTGTTTCATCTTTGTTTGTGGTGATGTAGTTGTTTAGGTACGTTATGCTATTTGGGAAAGTAATAAAGGACATTACGAAATATCACAAATAAATAAATAAATGCAAAAGTTAAACATAACGAACATAAGTGACATTGAACTTCGCTTTTATTAAAATACGTCGTCACAATAAATATTCGAAAAAGATCGATTTTTGTTTTTGGACAAATATTAAGATCGTTAGGCCTATATAATTCTGTCGTCTGTTCAGTATTCGTCGCGTTTCAAATCAACAAGGTATGTTTCCCATAATTGTAACATTTTTTAGGGTTAGATCATTTAGTAAAGTTAGTATCTTGCGATATTGATTCGAAATTGGAAACGTTGTGGTTAGGGACCATGTAAAAGTGCACACATTTGAAAACGTGCATGGTGCCACACATATTTCGCTTATCTGACTCGATCATGCAAATACATTGTTTTTTCCTTTCTGATTCATTTTTACAGGTGCAAATCTAGGAACAGAACAAACAAGGCTAGAAGACAGACAACAAAGTTGATTAAGTAATCTGATGTTTTTGATCCACTTAAACATAATCATGCATCAAATTAACAAAACACAGTCACATGCATCTATATATATATATATATATATATATATATATATATATATCTATATATGCACGAAGCCATATATATAAGAAACCCCAAAAGATTTAGTTAACAAGAAAAAGTACAACACTGTATCAGCAACATGTCTTATTAATTAGCCATAGAGATTATCTTAGTATGCTGGTCTACAGCTAGTAAAACAATCACTATAGTTAGGTTGTACTTGATTTGTATAACCAAAATACATTATTTTATTAAACTATACAATAAGTTATATCCAGTGTTATCCAGTTAACACCTGAAATTTCTGTCATTTAACCTAATTTGTGGTCTGAAGATGGACAAAGTTTTTATGAATGTGGAACGTCCATTTTCGGACTACAAATTAAGATATTTTTGATAAAATCTGAGGGTATTTGATGCACACATAGGCAACAACACCATTGCACCCTTTGACATCCAGAAAGGTAGTTAAAAACATGGTTAAAATAGTCAACATTACTACAGTGGATGAACCTTAATGTTATAAAGCGATGAGAATACGTTTGGTGTGCAAAAACAAAATAAAGACTTTATTCAGCAGTTTGAACTGTCATACATAGTTGACGTAGTAAACTCAGTGCAGGCTTCCTTGTTTACATCCGAATGCCGACTCATTATTGACCGAATTTTGCCTCAGCATCACATACTGTACATGTGTCATGCTGCTCTTGTATTTTATATTAAATATTTAGTTGACATTCGAACGTAAACAAGGATGCGTGCACTTAGTTCCTGATGTATGGCAATGGTTCAAATTGGTTAATGAAGTTGTTATTTTTGTTTTGTTATATTGCACAAAAAGTACTCTGGTCTCTTCATAATATTAAGGTTGAACCACTGTAGTCACATGATTTTGCTGCCTATGTGTGGATCATATACCTTTAGATTTCATAAAAAAGATAAACATGTCTGTTCCGAAGATGAACGAATGTCTTACAGGTAGTAACTAGTCAGTATTAGGGGGCATAACAACAAACTCTTGACAATATTTTCGAAGACGGTGACTTGTCAACATACTAGGTGTGAAAAAAATATTTCTTATGCCCTCATTACATCGCATGCTGTGTTCTGATCATCGTTTACCGTATGTTTCTTTTTACAGATGCCTACTCTAAAGGATTGCTACACATGCAGGGAAAAAATTGGAGTAGCCAGCAAAACATGTCCATACTGTAGGGCCAAACAGCCATATAAGCAAATGCTTGAGAAAAAAAAGAAACAGCTTTCCCAGGAATGGATAGACAGACAAAAAAAAAACTGCAGTGTGAACAAAATCTATGATGCAACAAATCTTCTGGTAAGTTTATCTTTTAAATGTTAGTCATAAAATAATAAGTAAATAATCCCTGATCCTTACCTTTTATAAATGCATTTCTATATATACAGATGTTTCGGCAATTCTTTTTTAGTGTGCACAATGACTGTGTTAACAGTGTTAACATCTGTGTTTTCTTTCCATTGTACTAAGGTCTTATAACGAGTGCAACATTTTATGCATAACATTAGAAAATGTAATAAAAAAGAATTTGTATAGACCAGGAGTGCCCAAACTCAGTTCTGGAGGGCCACTGTCTTGCATAGTTTAGCTCCAACTTACCTGAACACACTTGAACTCAATTAGGTGATTCATACTGTGTGCGTGTGCGCGTGCGTGCGTGTGTGTACCTGGTAATTATCAATTATCAATTGTCCCCACAAAGATAGGAATACCAGTGTTTTTGTGACCTTGTGGGGACATTTTGATGTCCCCATGAGGAAACAAGCTTATAAATCAAACAAGATGATGTTTATTGAAAATCTAAGGTACAAGAAAGGTTTTTGTGATGGTTGGGGTTAGGGAATGGGGCAGGTAAGGGGAATAGAATATACAGTTTGTGTGGTATAAAATGCATTACGTCTATGGAATGTCCCCACAAAACATAGAAACCAGAATGTGTGTGTGTGTGTGTGTGTGTGTGTGTGTGTGTGCGCGCGCGCGCGCGCGCGCGTGTGTGTGTGTGTCATGCCTGTGAAATTGTAATTATTTATCCCGTTTTTAGTCTTATGATTGTGTCTCAATTTCATTCCAGCTCCACAAGTGGGAACTTTTAGAGAGGTACCCAGTCCTTCTCCTTGCCAGGAGAACCTCAAATGGTTTCTCTGCTGAATGCTTCTGCCCGTGGAAGAATGAGACAGAAGACACTCAGGACGCTTTTCTTACTATAAAGAGATTATACGAAAGTCTTCTTAATGGTAATAAACACAAATGTGCACAAAATTTTCACATATTGCAGAATAAACTTTACATTAAAGACATTAGTAATAGGTTTTATCGACAATACATAAATTTGCAGAGTTCATTTTTTCCTCACATTAGGTTTACAACATGAACATGTGAACAACATGATGTTTGTAGCATTATTTCTTATTTAAAAATGTCTCGTTCAACCGGACTAACATTTTACAACACATATTGGTTTTTATTAATAAATATTTTTATACATTTAACCTTGAAGTATCATTTTTACATATTTGAAATTACATAAGAACACTTAAGTGGGGCTTTGTATTATTTTGATCATGTCAAATTGATATTACATTATTAAATACAGTACAACCCATAGGTGAAGTTAAACTTAATTAATTGTATTTATTTGAGCTGTATTATTATTGAATTATTGTTATTATCCTATCCACAATTTCTTTTGTCCGACAGTGGCTATTGCAGATAAAGAAGTAAACGGCATGGGAGAAAGTTCTGTCACAAATGGCACAGAGACTCCACCAGCAAACTCCACACCTCTGTCCACCTGTAATGGTAAAATGTCTTATGTTTTTGTACAGCATACAGTTTTGTGGTCCTATTACCTGTCATGCACCAAATACTAGTATCTGTCCAAAGGCAGACCCTAAAGCCCCATACACACCAGGACAATTATCGTGCACGCTTATCGCAAGTGTAATTTCAGACGTTTTTTGTGTTCATACCCAAGCGATTTTTACTGGCAATTCGCAGAATGAACGTGCAAATTCACTCCCTGACAGTATAGTGCTTGTGCTGATTGAAAATGAAAATAAACATATTTATGATATGAAAAAAAAATGAAAGAAGATAAAATACAGATATAAAATGTATATATGGCATATACATGTTATGAGGAGATGGTAGTCAGAAACAATGGTGCAAATAAGTTACAATTACAGTAGTGCAAGGGAAGAGTAGTGCAAATAAACATATTTATAAAATAGACATTCTTAACCAGAGATTTATAAAGTACTAGGGACCCAGACTTGAGTAAAAGTACAAGTGCTCTATCAAAAAAGTGACTTGAGTAGAAGTTGAAGTGCTCTTTAAGCACAGCACTTAAGTGGAAGTACTAAAGTATTAAACATGTTTTGTACCGCAAGTAAAAGTACAAGTATTGTGTAATGTATTTATTAAAGAAAACAGTCAAAAGTTTGAATAAAAAATTGTTTATATTATTTCAAATGTTTAAGCTAAAGGACACTCACAATTCCTTTGGCTGTAGCAGGAGTACAAGGACAGGAATGTTCAGATTAATTCATATTAATTTAACTGATATGGCGATAGAGAATTCAGTATTAAAGGTGCAGTGTGTAATTTTTAGAAGGATCTCTTGAAAGAAATGCTAAATAATATACAAAAGTATATTATCAGGGGTGTATAAAGACCTTTTAAAATGAACCGTTATGTTTTTATAACCTTAGAATGAGACATTTTTATCTACATACACAGAGGGTCCCCTTACCTTGAAGTCACCATTTTGTGCCACCATGTTTCTACAGAAGCCCTTAACGGACAAACTTTTTTATGACGTTGTCTCCGACGATGAAATGTTTGTCCGGTGGTGGCTACCGTAGCTTCTCTATGTATTTCAAAAGCGAGGGTTGGGCAGTGGACTGAGCCGTTGGTTGCAAGTCGCAACCTCACCACTAGATGCCGTTTAAATTTACACACTGCACCTTTAATGAAATATTAGTCTATATAATGGTAAAGGTACAAGGTGTTTTAATGGATTTAAGTTTCGTTCTTTCGCGCACACTCGCCCTCTCTCGCACACTTACTCTCTTTTTCACGCACTTTGGCTCTCTCTTCGCTTCACATTTGTCCACAACCACGGCTCATATTTGTGAGTGAGAGGAAGGGAGGGGTCCGCCCTTCACTATCTCCGATTGGTTTAGACCACAATGTGTGTGTATGTGTGTCAAATGTGTATCATCGCTCTGGCAGTGATAATGTGGGTTTGGAATGATTCGTAACATTTGAGTGTAAAGTAAAAGTATTAAACTCATCGAAAATATGTACTGAAGTAAAAATGGAAGTAGGAGAAAAAAAAATACTTCAGTAGAGTACAGATACTGCCTTTTAGTACTTAAGTACAGTAGTGAAGTAGTTCTACTTCGTTACTATACATCTATGTTCTTAACTATATTTCTCGAAGGTAAAATAAATAAATTAATACAAATACCGAAACAAAAATGCATATAATACACGTCTATTGGTGTGTCCAAGAACTGGCAGAGCACCCTTAGTATGTAGGGCTCTTTCTTGTCGCCTTGGTAAAATGTGTGCTAGACAAGACCGTTTTGTGTTTGAGTGCTACCAAGTCATGTTTTACTGTAACTTTAGCAGCTCCAGGCATGCGCAAAAGTGGAGATTTTGTTGGTCCACCAGTTTTTAATACTGCGCATCAAATAAAAAACAAACCTGAGGTCATTTAAAAAATGTTTTATCCCTGCCGTTTTTCGCAACGGTGTGCACACTTTAATTGGTGCCATTTGTTCAGTCAAAGCCGTTAAACATCAGCGATAATCATGCACGATATTCGTCCCGGTGTGTACAGGACTTAAAGGGATAGTTCACCCAAAATAAAAATTTCGTCATCATTTACTCACCCTCAGGTTGTTCCAAACCTGTATAAATTTCTTAGTTCTGCTGAATGCCAATAAAGATATTTTAAAGAGAGTTTGTAACCAGACCGCTTTGGGCCACCATTGACTTTCACAGTAGGAAAAAACTACTATAAAAGTCAATTTTGGCCCAAAGTGTTCTGGTTACAAACTTTCTTCAACATATCTTTTTTTTTTTTTTTAACAGAACAAAGACATTTTGGAACAACCTGAAGGTGAGGAAATAATGACAATTTTTGGGGGTGATCTCTTTAAGAATTACACTCATAAATGTTTCATCCTTGAAAACAACAACAACAATATATATATATTTTTATTTAACATTTCCATTACTTACATTTATTAAACAATTTCTCGTATTTGATGCGTGGTTTATAAATGCCCAAAGTCGTTTATTGGGGGCTACAGATGTCTATCAAATGCGCCTGTACATAGCTCATACTGTATACAATTGTGTGTGTCGCATAGACGTTGTCATTGTCTTGCTGCCCCCTCCCCGTTCTGTGATTGGTTCCCAATTTGAGGGGAAAATTTGGTCCATGGTCTCCATGCTAGACTTGCAGCGTGAATAAATTTGTGCACAAGGCAGCATGGGGAAAACCCAGGCTAATATATATTTTTACACTGATTCTGAAATTGATGCTAGTTGCCGAAAGTCAGAGCCAGCCTACACAATCTGGAAAGTAAGATTTCACAGAAAACAATGTAGTGTATGATGGGCAAAGACTCATAGCTTAAGGCTATGATTCCATCCCACAGGACGATATGAAACATGTTTTAAGACATGTTTAAGACAATTAAATAACACTTTCCCTCCAGTTTCACAGACAAAGCTTAAGCCAGTCCCAGAAAAAAATGCTTGTTTGAGCTGTTGTAACTGAAAGAAACTTGTACTGACAGTTACAAAATGTTTTGTCTCACAATGCACATCACTTTTCTTTTGTCCAACAGTGGCTATTGCAGATAAAGCAGTAAACGGCATGGGAGAAAGTTCTGTCACAAATGGCACAGAGACTCCACCAGCAGACTCCACACCTCTGTCCACCTGTAATGGTAAAATGTCTCATTCAATAGAACTGACATGTTCTTTTGTTGTTGTTGTTGTTGTTGTTGTTGTTGTTTTACTAAGGCAAGTTTATAAAAGCTACTTAAATTCCTTAATTGAAATATAGCCTAATCCGGGTGTAGTCTAAGGCCCTGTTTATATTAGAGCATTTGCGTTTTAAAACGGCATTTTAAAATAAAAAAGATCCTCGTTTATACTGGCCTTTTAAAAAGAATCTTCATCCACACCATAAACGCATTAAACATGACCAATCACGTAACTGGGCATGCACATAAAAGTGTAAAATAACTTATAACTCAAATAATAGCTTACCTTTGCACATTTATGCAGCCTATGGGTGTGCGATAGTGACAAAAATTCATACCTGGGTCCTTTGCTGGCAACTACAACAGACACTATTTTTGAACCTATAAAAATGTGTTTAGGAAAGTCTTATACTGTTTTAACTCGCCCCTGCAACATATTAATATGATTAATAGGTTAATTTTGATTTTATAACTAAACAGAAAGGTCTTTATGATTTAAAAAGAAAGCATTCAAGTAAACAGTACTAAACGAACTTGAAGCAAAAATAAATTTCAGCAAATGCAAACTTCAATCAAACATAGTAAGAGGTAAAGTATTGCTTTAGCCTACAGAAATGCTTATTGCATTAATTTTTAAAAGTGTGCGAGGTCCGTGGACGTCCTCCGCTAGCAACACAGAAATAGCTAAAAGCTCAAGCGGCTAAACGAGCATTAAATATTAATAACGTTGAGTTTATTGTTTTTATTAATTTATATTCACAAAACTTATCAACAAAACATCGATTAAAATTAAGAGACAAATTATATGAAACAAAATTTATTTTAAAGTAGCAAACAAAACTTTAATTAAACTCGAAAATAATGTCTGACCCATTACAATTCTCCCTTCATATTGGCCTTTACAACGCCCTATATGGCGTTTAAAATTTACCTTGAAAATGATGCGCTGTCACGTTAACATAAGCTGTTTGTTTACATAAGACTCTGTCTACGTTCATTTACACTCAGTGCAACGTCTGAGTTCTCAAACTAAAACAGGGTCTGCAGCGTTTGCGAACGAATCCGTTTATGAGGGTCGAAAACGGTGATGTAGTGTAGATGAAAGACGTAAACGTTGCAAAAGTAGCGCGTTTTAAAGGATAAACGCATTAATGTAAACATAGCCTAAGCCAGGGGTCTCCAAACTCTGTCCTGGAGGGTCACTGTCCTGCAGAGTCTATCTCTAACCCATCTTAAACACACCTGAACCAGATAATCAAGGTCTAATTATGTGTACTAGAAACTTTCAAGCAGGTCTGCTAAGGCAAGTTGGAGCTAAACTCTTGAAGACCCCTGTCTGTGAAATTGTTTTCAGCATTTTAGTTTCTTGTGCCTGGAAAGAGGTTACAAATTGTATAGTGTGTTCCAGACTTTAAATAGATTTGTTTAAATTGTGTTGATTACATAATCTTTCACAATTGTATTTTTCCAACAGTGGCTAACACAGATAAGGAAGCAAGCAGCATGGTAGAGAGTTCTGCAACAAACAGCACACAGACTCCACCAGCAGACTCCACAGCAGACTCTGATTCAGAGCTTACGCATGAGCCTGTCACTTTTTTCCTTCCTCCTGCATCTTCCTTTTTGGCTTCTTCTGATTCCTTAACCACCCCCTCTCCTATGCCTTTATCCATCGCTCCTCTGGTGTCCCCCCAGACTCATCCTGTTTTTATGTCCTCTCAGTCTAATTCTGTATCTTCTTCCCCGGCTTCTCCTCTGCCACCACCCCCTACCCTTTCTACCTGTTCTAAACTGTCCACTGAGCTAGGCAGTCTAAGCCCAGTATCTTCCTCAAGGAAAAAAGGACAAATAAAGAGGAAAGCAGACCCTAAAGGTATGTGTGGATTTGTTGATTTTTGTTTTTATTTATTTATTTATTTGACATATAAATAAAAACTATGCTTGATTTTGCACTGTGAAACAGTTTTGTCAATTGTAAGAATGCATTTCTCATAGTTTTTTGAAAAGGACTGTTTTTGAATTCTACAAATGTACATATTGTAATATTTTCTTTTGCACATATTGCAACATTTATTTATTTTAACACAAGCTTGTCCTTTTTGTTGCCTCTTTGATCTGAGTGCTTCATATGTAAGCCGTTTTGGATAAAAGCAATGAAATGATTACATTAACAACTTTTTAAAAGTCTAATTGTCCTTTGAAAATTTTTCTTTATCCATGACACTCATGGTAATGTTAAGATGTTTGTTGGACTTTATGTTTTACTTATATCTGTTACAAATAATAACCATCCTTTAATTTGTTTCAGAATGCCCCATGCATGAGGAATCAACCAGTTTCCCCTACAAAAAAATATTAAGGAAAAGAATCAGGGAGGTTTGTTTCAAAAAGGAAAAAAAACACATTGACAATAACAATATCAAATTGCTGTGTGTTGTAAACATTGCCAAATATACTAAATAATAATGTAGGGTTTAGGTATTCAAATAATTCATGTTAAAATGTTCAACTATGGATTTTAAAAAGTAATATTTTACTTCACAATTTAAGTAGTTTGACAAAAAATTAAAACTGCAGGTCCCATGTTTTATATATCCCATAAGTTTTAATTTATAAAACCCGTTAGTTTTATTATGTTACACTTAGTCCCACTAACTAATAATATTACTTTGTTTGATTTCACTTGGATTTAATGTTGTCTTTACCATTTAGCAGTATTATTGTTAGTCAAAGTGTAACTTATACTGTATGTGTTAGAATAATGTCATTAACTTCTCCTTGTTTCTTTTTGTTTTTGCTAAGGGCCATACGGAGGTGTTGGTTCAGTGGCATCCTTGCTCTGGATGGTATGCATATTATCTGATGTTTACTGTACTGTAGAAAATTGACAGAACAGAATTAACCACAACAACAAAAACCATTTATTTATATAAACACAATAACATAAACATAATAAACTTTACATTAACATTTATTCATCTTTAACTAAAGTCAAATTGTCAAGCAAGTCACATAACAATGTAATAATGTTTGGCAGTGTAGTGCGTTCAATATAAAATAAATGAAATGTATGGTTAAAAATGATTTTTTTTTCCATCATTATGATCATACCATCATTATCCCATGGAATATTAAAAATAGAACGCATGCATACCTAAAACCTACCTGTCTTATTGTACAGTGCCAAGATGGTATTTGTATCCTAGTAATGAACATCAATAAACAATGTGACTATAGTAACACTATTGCTGTCTTACAGTGGGAAAAAGTGGAAGAACTCCTGGGAGCCAAGTGGAAACATTCAGAGTTTATCCTGAAGATTTGTGTGTTTGTTCCAATGTGTCATGCCTTGTATGACAGTTACAGAGACTTGAGAGAATGTGTCTTTCACTGTTAATGCATATCAGTTCTGTTTTTTATGTTTTGTTTTGTGCTTGCTTTGTAAAGCATATAGTCATTCTGTTTTGTGTGTTTGATGACTTGACTAAACAACATTAAAAACAATATGTCACTGGCTCTTTATCTTCCTATACTCTTCATTTTAAAGATTGTTTATAATTTGTCTTTTAAGGGCAAATATATATTCAACTAAGTGCATTTAGTGATGTTTACTGCTAAAAAATCTGATAAAATCGCATTCTTATTATTATTATTATTATTATTATTGTTCATTACCATAAAGCACATGTTAGCCCACAGTCAAGATGGGTTTTTAAATCTAAAATATGTGTATGAAAGATAGACCAATACATATTTGGACCTTGCCAAATGAGCAAACAATGAAGCTGGCATTTCCTTTCTCTGCAGGTAAGAACACAAGGAAGACAGGGATTAAATACTATTAATACCAGAACAAAACTTTTTGTTAAATGATGCTCCTCACAATGCATATACACCTCTGGACTTTGAGATAACTGAACAATGTAGTCAATAATTTACATCTGTTATGAATCACCTAACCTCGCCTCTACTCCTACCCATATTACAGAAACATCTTCACACACTAGATTTAAATAACATTTTGGCTGATTATATGCCTTTTTAACAAGTGGGGACCAGTCAAATGTCCTCCCTATTGTAAAGTATAACACATTATAAGTGAGGACAACTGGTCCTTACAAGTATAGTCAAAACAAGCACACACACATATGTTGTCTCCTTTGCACCAATAAACTGGTGTGGTGCAATATGGCTGCGGTCGCATCATTCAGGTGGATGCTGCACGTTGGTGGTGGTTGAATGTGACCCTTTAAAATTTAAAGCGCTTTAAGTGTCCAGAAAAGTGCTATATAAATGTAATGAATAATAATTATTATTAGGCTAAACACAAGTCTGGTTCACTATCCTTGTAGGGACTCTCCATAGTTTTTATACAGTAAACACTCACACACAGAAAGACACATACAGAGAGAGAGACAGACACATACACCACTAAAATGTCCCTAACCCTAATTCTACAAATCTATCTATCTTCAGAATATTTAAGGGGCAAATTCTGTAACAAAATATTGGCTAATAACTGCCATCACACTGAAACAGCACCAACAGCCACAACAACAACAACAACAATAATAATGTTACAGGCTCAGTGAGCACAGTCAGTCAACACGTGAGATGACACGATGATCACAGTGACATTACACCATTCACATACGGTGATAATCAGAGTGTGAGCTATATGTGAGTTCATTGTGATTTCCGAATGTTGAGTTCGTGGTACAGTATGAGTGCACAATGAGGATGCCATGACTTCACATAGTGCACAGTGAATGCACACACACTCTGTTATAGCAGGGCAGCACACATGTCTGGAAAATGTTGGCCCAAGAGTAGAATGTCACCTGTCTTGCCTATAACTTCTAAGAAATATTATAGGAATTATCATAGGATCAAATTTAGGACACTTTCAACACAGCATTTTATACAGCCATATGGTGTGTTGCCTAATGTGTATACATAAGCTATAAAATGTCAACAACAACATTATGGCATCAAGAAGCCTAAATAAAGGTTTTAGAAAGCTCACACATATTGGAGGTAAAAGTGACCAGGATTCACAGATTTGTTTTATCCAAGCATTGTGGCCTAGTGATTAGAGAGTCAGACTTGTGTGTAACCCAGAGTTTGGTGGTTCAATTTTCACAGCTGGCAGGAAGTGATTGAATTTTGGGGTATTGCAGTTATAGTTGCCCTGTGTCTATGTGTGTTTGTGTGTGTTCATGACTTGCATTGAATGGATTCACTATTCAGTGGATGGGTTAAATGCAGAGACAATCATGTCTCTTTCACTTTTTGTTTTATTGGCAGATATCGTTTGCAATTAAAGGCTGTCTGGGCAACATGTTATTCATTTAGTAAACCTATATTAGCTCTCTGCGAGACATCTGGTACTTTTCATATCCTTTATGGGGTAGTATGAGCTCACAGTGAGTGTGCAGTGACCTCATACTATGACCTTAGCACACTGTGACAACATTATGAGGATCTTTTGAGATCATGGTGACTTTACTGAGAGATCAAATTGTATAGTGATCGAGACCGGCAGAAACATAAAGAGCTGGTTACCCAGAGAGCAAAGGGTGTTCGCTGTAGGACATGAGAGATCAAGACAGAGATGCACTTCCTCCTTCACTGCCACAATATCTATAAGAGATCTCTACTTCACCAAATACACTAACTTAATAAAAAATGTACAGCCATGAAGTAGAACACAAATTTTTATATTAGGAGAGGGACAGACAGCAGTGGCTGTGAGATACATGTGGATGTGCCACAGCCTGAGAGACAGCAGGTGAATGTATGGTGTGTGTCTGACCTTAATGTGTTTTCCTACAGTACAACAGTGACCCTCAGTATGTGTGTTTATATGTTAAAACACTGTGATATGAAATGTTCCTGTTCTTCTAAGGTTCTAAAAATTCACAGTAGCCTACTAAACTACTTCTTTTTTTCTTGTAAACCTTTTTGCCTCATCCTCTAGCTGGCTATCCATCCAACTAACCTTACTCTGCATTGCCACCCTGACTATGGTTTATTCACTCCGCTACATTCAAAACATAGATACCGTACACTGGCGGCAAGTACTGAGAGACTCAGCAAGAGTTTCTTTGACTTGGCCGTCTGGTATCTAAATGGTAGTGTGTAGGCACTTTAAGTATGCACATGTATGTATGTATGTGAATATGTATGTATATGTGTCTATATATGCATGTGTATGTATATGTATGTATGTATGTATGTGTTTATGTATGTTGGTGTGTATGCGTAGGTATATGTATGTGTACAAGTGTATGTATGTATATGTGTATGTATGTGTATGTGTGTGTGTGTATGTGTGTGTGTGTATGTGTGTGTGTGTATATATATATATGTATGTATGTATGTATGTATGTATGTATGTATGTATGTATGTATGTATGTATGTATGTATGTATGTGTATATATATATATATATGTATGTATGTATGTATGTATTTATGTATGTATGTGTGTATTTGCGTAATGTATATATCTGCAATAACCTCCAAATATCCTGAGTGTATTGTTATTCTTGTTTGTTACGGTTTTGTTTTGGGTTGAGTAGCACAGAGCCGTCTGTAACATTTCACTGCATTGTATGTATGTGACAAATAAATCTGAATCATTGTTTACATCCATTCAAAACCTATAACTTGATCTTAGGCCTACTCTAAAGCCACGATGGGTTGGTGTTAAGCTAAGCAATGAGCGCTTGGACATGTGAAAAGCGTGAGGCACTGATGAATTAGTGTGGTATTTTGTTTGGTTGTGTTTAAAAAAGGAAATCAAGTTACTTCCTCTTAGATTGTTGTATTACATAGAGAATTGTGTGTTGTGTTTAACAAAAGTGTTTTATGAATTACAAAACTAAATACTGATGATACATCTAGTTTCATTTCCACATAGGCTAGTACACATATTTGTTGTACTGCAACACAAGGATTCACAGGCATTTTATTTGTATATAATTGTTGTATTATTTGGTGCAAAAAATAAAGCAATATGAATGGTGTTTACATTAACTTTTATATATTATGAACACTATTATCTTGCTTTGGCCACATCTCACCAAAATGCCATTGTTTATTATTTTATAACCTTCAGTATCAGCATTTAGGGCACTAGATCACATTGATATTGTTAAGGGCATATATATTGTTATTTTGCACCATGATCTATTACAATATAAAAAAAATATTATAAGACATTGTATTCCACAAATTCTTAATGAGTACATAAGTATTTTGTATTTTCATGGTCACTATTGTAGTTAATGGTAACATGTGAAAATTTGGCTTGAGAAGAATAAAAATATAAAACTTAAGATTAAATATTAAGTATGTGTATACAAATTAATATGAAATATATTTCCCTTAAAAATTAAAATGTGAATATATTCAATATGCAATAAATAACATATGTAACAGTTATACTGCAACATACTGCCCAATGTAAAATCTGAAATATGAAAGGATCAAAGTAAGCAGGCTTTGCTAGCTGTATCTGTCACAATAGTGACAGATGCTCATGGCTAATGTAGAGCCTTCTGATATCCAAATTTGAGGAAAATGAGAACATGTTAGTGTAAGAAAAAACAACAAACACAGTAGCTCATGTTTAGAATGACTTTTACTTATTATTTTGTTTAATAAATCTGAAAAATATTTCAATAAATTCCAAAGAATCAAAGAGTGCTTCCAATGTTTGCGGCTTTAAAATTTAAAATTCTTTAAAATTCATTTTCAGAAAATTCTGAACTGCTGTTGTCCTCAATCTCCTCATCAGCATCTTCCTGCAGCATGAAGAAGGAAGGGTCTGTGTTGACACTGCCATAGGTGCTGGCGACTGCTGCAAGTTTTTGCTGCAGAATGTGCCGCTTTTGTAAGATACAGCAGTGTAGCCCCCTGTGTCCCTCTTCAGTCAGCTCTCTTGGTGGATCTAAAGTAAAAAGTGAAGAAAACTGACATTGATAATAAGCAGCATTTCAGGAACTATATAGTGGGGAAAATGCCCTGCAGTTTGAGTGCCCAACTCTGGTGTTTTACTGTTCATTAATGTGCAATAAATGAATAAATAAATAGAAAAACAGCTAGCAAAACTTAAACACTTTTTTTTAAGAGGTGATTTAAAAATACTTTTAGATTTGAAGCAATATTTACAAGAAACAAATATCCTGCTTACTGGCATTAACATATCTTGACATTATTAAAACAACAACAACAACATTTAAAATACATACTATGGATCTTGATGTCCTCTTTAATCTCCCGAAGGAAGGTGTCCAGTTGGTCCAATGTACTTTTTAGATGTTGATAATGCTGAGTCATCTCTTTCACTATTATTATCTTCTCCTCATCCATGCGCTTGGCCAGCATGACTTGGTCAAACAGCCGCCTCTTCAAGCGGAGACTCACCACTATTTCGTTTAAATAAAATTGGAAGGTAAAAAAATTAAAACACATTAAATTTTTCAGCTTTATGCCTAGCACAGTGCTCTTCATTAATAATTTTGTGTGCCTTGATAATAATATTGATAAATAAACTTGTCCAACAAGGAAAATGTATAAGGGTAATAATCTAGATAATGTCCTATAAAATATCCTATCATCCCAAATTATAAATATAATTATGCAGCCAAAACACCCAAATGATAACAACTGAAGCAAAACACTACAATTTAACAAATAAACTTAAAGAAATGCTCATAGCAGTATCAAGATGTGTGCTTTTAATTTTAGACATACTGTGTTGGCTGTAGGGCTGTGCAAAAAATCGACTGCGATTATCATGTGCGTGTCATCAGTAAAGCCGGTTCGGTGATTAGTATTAAATCGGCATCAGCTGCTTTCAGATGGAGCGGCATTTATTACACAGACCCGTAGTTCACCGAGAAGCTAGGCAAAATCGGGTTCATAATCGAGGAAAATCGACTCTGATTATCTATGGGATTTTGCCTAGCTTCTCGGTGAACTACAGCTCTGTGTAATAAATGCCGCTCCATCTGAAAGCAGCTGATGCCGATTTACTTCTAATCACAGAACCGGCTTTACTGATGACGCACATGATAATCGCAGTCGATTTTTTGCACAGCTCTAGTTGGCTGTGTTACATATTGCATGATGTAGGATATTAAATATTGGTGTTAGGATAAAAGTGTTAAATTGCTGACTGGTATTCCTTGTATGAGCAATCAACTGAATTATGTGAATTTAAAAACAAGCACAAAAATACAACAATACTAACCATCTCCTTGTGCTTCCCAAGGCATAATGAAATCATCAGAGAGACAGCATGCTGCTTCTGTGTCAATTGTGTCTTCACAGCCAGGAAGGGTGTTGTACTGCACTATCTTCTCTCGGAGTGTCTTTTTGAGCTCACCAAGTCTTCTCCGTTTGCGCTGCCTTGTTTGGTTGCTGTCTGTAAGGTTAAAAAACTGATTAGGAAAAAGAAAAAAAAGCAAGCTGAGTGAAAGTACTAAATACCATTCTGTCGATACAGATCACGCTTCTTTCTTCGGATCGAATAAATGATCTCATCAATTTCTTTCTGGAGCTCTTCCTGGCTACCGGGAGTACTGTCTCTCTCTAGAAAAACAGAAATAGCCAAAAGTAAACATTACAGAAAACATGGTATCACCACAGAAATGTAGCCAAATGTATGGAAAAAGTACCATATTTTCCGGACTACAAGTGTTTTTTTTTCATAGTTTGGCCGGTGCTGCGTCTTATAGTCTGGTGCGCCTTGTAAGTCAGAATGAATTAATTTGGACATATGAGAGGCAAGAGACAACATTACAGTCTACAGCCGCAATAGTCTGCTATATGATGCTCATGTATTTATGTAATCTAATGACTTTAGTGATGTGGAATAACAAGCCTGCGAACTTGATGTGTGCTGGCTTGTTCTGTTAATTTCGCCTATTCAGCCTCTGAGGTATGCTCTGTATGCTATTGTTGATCGTCTATATCAGTGGTTCTTAACGTTATTCCTGGAGGCCCACTGCCCTGCATGTTTTGTATGTCTCTTTTATCTGGCAGACTCAGTTCAGTTCATTGAGATCTCTTCTAATGAGCTGATGATTTGAATCAGGTGTGTTAAATAAGGGAGACATACAAAATGTGCAGGGCAGTGGGCCTCGAGGAATAACGTTAAGAACCACTGGTCTATATAACTGATAATGTCACGTTTAACGTACAGACACAGATTTAGCCTGCTGTTCTGTCTGCTATTGTTTAGTTGAATAACTCGTCTTTCCAGATTAAATGTCTGTTCTTCGGCTTGGATTTTGTGAAATAATTTTCTAAATAAATGCAACGTATAGTCTACTGCAGGGGTGTCCAATCCTGCTCCTGGAGGGCCTGTGTCTCTGCAGATTTTTGCTCCAACCCTAATCAAACACACCTGATCCAGTTAATCAAGGTCTTACTAGGCATACTAGAAACTTTCAGGCAGGTGTGGTGAAGGTAGTTTCAGCCAAACTCTGCAGGACACCGGCCCTCCAGGACCGAGTTTGGACACCCCTGGTCTACTGCGACTAATATATGTTATTTCGTCTTCATGACGCATTTTTAATTGATGCGACCCCAGAGCGACTTATAGTCTGGAAAATACAGAACCATTGTATACACTCGCAATTATGACATACCAGTTGCTGCCCATTGCTGCACATCACACACCCACCGATCTGCATCCTCCTCAGAGATGTTTAACTCCTGCTTGAGACTCTCAAGATTGGCTGCTTCCATTTCAGCTCTCTGTGTAGTCTATTTAAATAAATAAAAAATTACTAGTATAACTACAAAATTATTGAACACGATCCCACACTACCAAAAATTATGCAGTCAAGATTTGGGGAATTCTCAGGGGTCAGTACAGCTGGAATGCAATAACTGAGCCTTGCCCTAGAAGAATCACTTCCTTGATCATGGTGCTTAAAGTAAATGACAAACAACATCTAAAGTTGAAAATTGATTTACAGCATCAAGTACCTACTGTCTTTTGACATATTTTTGAAACATCTTTGTACTATAAAAAATGTGAAGTTAATATTTGTAGGTAATCGACACCAGTTTAACGTCGGTAGACCATGTAATACAAATTAATGTCAAAACACCTCCAGGGCCCAGAAAACACCTCAGGACCTAAAACATGCAGTGTAGCCTTCTTACTTTGACAAATCTTTTTGCCAGTGTCTTGTGAAGACTCTCCACCTTCCTATTGTTCCATGCCATGGCAAGCACAGTTATCATATCTGCTCTGCCTTTTAAAACAAAACAGATAAGAACAAATTAATTGTACAATCTAGTATTATGTGTCCAACACAAGGGTTATTTCTTTTTTAACCAACCTGACTTGGTCATGTACTTTGTAGTAAGAGCTGCCCTTGAAAGGAAACTATTGACCTGTTCCACCTCTTCACCGACAGTATTTCCTGCACCATCCTGGCTTCTACCACCCCACCTAACCTGCTCCAAAACATAAGATCAAGACATTTGTCATTAAAATCTTATTTATTAGTTGGTGTATCCTCAATGAATTTGGTGCCATTAGCAAATTTTATTATTTTAATGATCTTAGGTAGAATTATCATGAAAGCAAAGCTTTCATAACAGCAGTTGTGCAATTACAATTTTAACTGTAATGTTAATAATGTTTTAAAAGTTCATCAGTGTTGTGTGTATATTACCCAAAACGCACAATAAATAAGTTATTTTAAACTTATGCTTGAGGATGTCTCACTGATATGACACACTTGATTTAACTCATCAGCTCATTAGTAGAGACTTGAATTGGACCTGAACTGGGTGTGTCAGAAAAGGGAGACATACTGTACAAAATGCAGAGCTAGGGGTCATCCAGGACAGGTTTGGCAACCACTGCAAGTATATCGATAATGTGCATAAACTTTTCTGAAACATGCATATTGAAAGACATAGAAATCCAGCAAATGTTTTTCTGATGCCATAAGGATATGCTCCTGAAACATATTTCCCCAGTTTCACAGACAAGGCTTAAGCTAGTCTCAGACTAAAATGCATGTTTGAGTGGTTTTAATGGAAAGTAACTTGCGCTGACATATCTTAAAACATGTCAGAGTCATTGTTTTGTCTCAAGATGTACACCAGTAATGTTTTTACTATTCTAGTGTACATTTATAGTGTAACTTCAATATCCTAATTGAACTAAGGCCTAATCGTGGCTTTGTCTAAGCCTTGTCTGTGAAACAGGTCCATTGTGACATAAACTTAACTCTGTACACAGTACCTCACATTTGCCAGTGTGGGCCTTAGCATGCATTACGGAGAGGAAAGGCTTCATCATGGTTAGTGGTTGGAGCTCAGGCAACTTCTCTGCCATCTTTTCCAAATAAGGCCAATACCTGTAATGGGAAAACCGCTTAGTTTATAAGGTGCGTGGCAAAAATGGTAAGGAGACAAACCAGGACCGATGTTACTACCTATGTACAATTCCTGTAAACAATCATGAACACCATGTAGTCATATGAATAGTAATATTGCATTATATCTGCAAGAAAATGTGTGGTAGATGTAAACTGATAAAACGGTACCCATATAAACCTTATATTAAGTCCATAATATATTAAATGTGTTCTTTTTAACTAGACATGGTGTTTTTCTCATGCATGGCATAGATTACTAACTGTAAGACATCAGTTGTCATTTGGCAATGGCTATCTACCTGCAAGCAATGTCCATACAGAAGAATGTCACATTTGCAGCTTGTGCCAGTTCCTTCTGCAGGAACATTGGGTAGGCATATATTTCACCACGATAGTGATTCAAGCCTTGCAGCAAGACTCCATGTCTGCACACCGCTATTTCAAGGCCCTCTTCATCCACCTTGGCCCGGGATTTCTGTGATGTTTCTCTGCCTGCTGTAAATGTTGCTGGCCCACAGACATCATGACCTGTCCTCTGAAAGTAAAAACAATATGGTACATGTAATACCAGGACAAGTTTTTAAAAGCTAAGGTTAATAGAGTTGAATAAATCCTTACACTACACATCTGGCTTCTTATTTGCTCAACAAAGGCAGATACTTTGGCATCTTGTGCGATGAACAGTCCATCAAAAAGAGGTGGTTCGTCTGTCCTGTTAAATAATACATTTTTCATCAACAATACAATTAAATAATCATAAATGTTGCATTTACCTTAAATTAATATGAAATTTAACCAGAAACGTGCCACGCATTTTAATCAGTATTAATTTGATCTGAACACTGTGTTTAGGGTATCAGCTTTAATTTGTCCTATGGCATGAACTTGTGCAAGAAGTTAAAAACATACTGTATCAAGTTCAAAAATAAATAACATTGTTAAAGTTGTAGTATATGTCTTTAGGCTACAGAAGGGAGACAAAAGTTATTAAACAATGTACCATATTATTGTCATAGAACTCTAATGTCACAAGCAAACAGTTTTTAAAATGTACCAATTTGGATACAAATTATTTGAATATTAAGCAAGCAATCATGCATTTTACACATTTTGTTATTTCTGAACTTTAAATATAAGTGTACTTTTATAATTTTTTTTACCAACAAACTCAAAATTGTTTTTATGATGCTAAGAGCCAACATTTTTATATTAAAGAAATATGTTCATATGCCAGGACATGACTGAAATTGTATGTATGTAGAAACTTACTGTACATGTTATAGCAATAAGGTGCAGCATAGTTTCTCTATCTATCAAGTCCATCCAACCAATAGCTATACTTGTTTTTCTTTAGAGGGTCATGGCATGGGGGGTCTAGGGCCATGAGTTGCCGCATGGACAGGCTGTCACTGTATTTCATGGCTAAACCAAAAGACTAAAAAAGACTAAAAAAGTGCACAAGTGTGCCATCCTATATCTAAATTGTAAACGATAATAAAAAATTCCACTGACCCTTTGGATTTCTTGAATCTGTAATGTTTTCTATTGCCGTCTGCAGATATAGCCAGCATGTCTGGTGTGCATGCTGGGCATTTAAAAGGCTCCATCAAGCACAGATCTTCCTTTTTATAACTGCAGAAGGCAAACTCCCGAAAAACTCTATTAAACGTATTGCCACAAATACTACCCATCTGGATAAAAGAATGGAACAGTTTTGGTTAATAAAAGATTTTAAAGTCTGAAATTTAAGAAACATTCTAAATGAAAACAGCCCTTACCCGACCCGTGGAAAGAGATCGATGCTCAAGCATTTTGAGAAATGCTTGTTGGGATAAGGATGGGCTAGCTAACTTCATCTGCTCGAATGATGTGAACACATCAAACTTAAACAGCATTTGGCAGCTGGTGGTTGCTGGCCAATATCTAAATTTAAGCAAGTCACTAATTCCAGGAGTCCATTTAGTAGAACACAGTGGACAGCATACACTAGGCAGGCACAGTTTGTATGGACCTTAAAACAAACATGTGTTCACCATTTGACCAGTATTTGTACAGCACAGGACAACACAATAATAGTAATCAATCAATTATTATGCTTAACTTCATCTGGTGGGATATAAAATGTAGACGGAAGTAAAAAGACATACCATTGATTGTCACCAAGACTGTCTGCTTTCCTGGGGTGATTATGAGGTCTTGGTTTGGACCGCAGGAGCAGATTTGCAGTGGCGGAAGAATTGGAAGTATACACACTGCAGAAAATCACATTTTTAGAAAGTAATATCAGTAATGTCTACACATTTACTAAACAAATAAACAGATAAAGGAAACAGCAGACAGAGCTTTTATAGTACCACTGTACATGAAGTGAACATTATGAAAACACGGTAAGAGGACATACTAAATTATCTGAACATACCTTGTTCACTGAGGTGATACTGGTCACCACAAACCACCACAAAGGATGTTGGTGGAATAGGATTGAAAAACCCATCAAACATAACTTCTCTGTTATGAAAAACATTTTTTCTGTGGATCTCTGTGTCGCATGTGGAACAGAAAAACTGAATTCCTGAGGGAACACAGTCCAAGCACCGGACAACAGCATCAGTCATCTTGCATTGTTGACAGCAATGCTGGTTTACAGTCTCTGCAGTCAACATGCAATTTAAAATTTCTGGCATCGCAGCCTTAAATTTTTTTTCAGAGATAGCCTGTCTTTTTGTCCACGCAGACATGGTGGTTGTGTCTTCTTCCACCGATGCAGTGACAGTGACTGAATTTACCAGGTCTTTTAGTCTCTGAAGATGTTGATCTAAATTAATAATAAAAAAGATACTAATAATAATGATAATGATAACAATAAGATAAAAAAGGTTCATTGATGCACTGTGAACTAACATGAACAAACAAAGAACAACTGTATTTTCATTAGCTAATGTTAACAAAACATTAGTGTATACAGAAACTGTGCGTCCACACCGCACAGGCGAAAGCAAAGTGGCCAGAAGTCATTCATTTTTTAATGAGAGCGGCGACGAGCTCCGGCACGACGCGTCATGTACGGGGTGAGCGTCGAGGAGAGTTGAAATCAGCTCAACTTTATGGTAATGAGCTATGACACGGTTTGGCGGCAACAAATCATAAGGCGGAAACGTTCGGCAGCAACTAATCCAAGGGCAGAAACCTCTGCTTGAGAGGATTCCTGAGAATGCATTCGAGCATCAGAGCGTCCACAGTTTTTCTATAGCGTCGTTGACAGCAGCCGGAGCTTTTTTTGACGCTCTCGCCGGTGGCGGTGTAAACGCACAGTAACAAATGTATTGCACATGGTTAGTTCACGTTAGTTAACACATTTTCTAGTTTAAGTAATGAAACTTATAGTAAAGTTTTACTGCAATTTCTTATATGGCTTTATCACTTCATGTGCATTACGGATATGGTCACTACATACATTTTGACACTTTCCTAATTTATAGTTTTTACATTTAAATATTAAGGCTGATATTATTTAGGCTTTCAATTCAATATGCTTACCAAGATTTGGGACCTCCTGTTGAATTTCATTCACCTCCTCAACTTCAGAGAGCTCCTCAACTTCTGAAACCTTAGTGCCAGAGGGTTTCACTGCAAACACAAAATGTAATGATATAGAAAACATTACTTCTGACCAGAAGCATAAACACTTGTGGACAACAGCATGCCTGTACATTTTACCGACCAGATCGATTCTTCATAATCCTAACACGTTGTGGTAGGATGTTCCCATGCTGGTCTCTCTTCCTCCAGGAAACATTGGAAGCTTTAGGTCCCTTTTGCTTTCTTTTCTTTTTGGTCTGAAAGTAAAAACTAAATGAGGGAGACATAAGGAGAGCTATTTTCTTAGGAAAATAATGTATGAAAAGTATTACATTTGTGGTTTCAAACTCATCTGCCAAGGATTTTGCTGCTTGTCTGAATGCCTCAGATGCCATTTGCCGATTTTTTAAAGATAAATAATGAAAGGATAAAGGTATGAAAAGATACAAATAGGGAGAGAGATAAACACAAGAAAAAAGATAGAAACAGAGAGAGAGGCTCTTAAAAGAACCGTTTGATTTGTAAAATATTTCACTGATAAAAGATGGGTACAAAAACCTGAAAACAAAGAGATGAGATGATTAGTTGTACTATCATTCAACTTGTTTCTGAAAGTTACATTTAGATAAATACAAAGTAAATGACTAAAACGGGAATTAAACAGGGTCAAAGGGGAATAAGCAGAGTGTCTAAGCTCCAAGTGCACCAATCAAAACAACTACACAGACTGGTCCATGCCAAACTGTGCCTGTAAATCTGAATTTACTAATGATTATTATTTATTGTCTTTGACTATAGTCTAAAATAGGCTATAATAATGAACCTGAATTTGTCAACACATGTTGTAATTACTTCATCTGTGATGTTTTAATTCTTTAAAATGTAATATTCCAGGTTGAATTGATAACCTAAATTTAAATCATTTAGACAGCTGTTAAACTGTTATGCCCTGATAATATTATTATATAATGCAGAAAATACCTTCGGGATACTGAAATTTATTGTGGCAATATGACAGACATTGCAGTAACGTTACACAACATAGAACTCGGTAACGTATGATTAATTCAAACTTTATTTTAGTTATAAATTAACCGTATAAGTTAGGATAGGCACCATAAAGAATCGTGTTTTGATAGTTAATTAAGAAGCCGGATTTTGCATCTGAGGTAGCTAAGTTAGCAGCACCTGCAAGATAACGTTACTGTAGGTAGCAAAGTAATAACGGGCTAGCTTCTTAATGGGTAAAATGGTATTCTCAACAGACTTGTAATTAAAACGCCAAGATGCACTTGCTTAGCTCCACATGAATTGCAAACAATCAACACGACTACAAATACAACTTTTAAAAAACAGCACAGACATTTTACCTCCGTCCGTCAGGAAAACACCTAGCCACGCCTGCCTTCTTCTTCGTCGTCGTCGTTTCCTTCAACTTCCTCTTGGTTCGTTTAATTATTTATTTTTATTATTTATTTTCATTCAGCACAACTTGGAATAATTAAAATATAATATAATATAAATACATTTGCGGCGCTGAAAATATATATATATATATTCAGCGCCGCAAATGTAAAATGTATAATTATATTATATATTATATTTTCAATACGTTACAATGTATAATTATATGATATAACGTTAAACTGTATCCGTTTTTAATAGTTTTTTTTAGCTTTTTTTCTTACAAAAGGTTTATAATTTAATTAATCATTTGATGTGATAAGAGTTATTGATGTGGCTGATTTCTTTCCAAGATATTTAAAAACATCATAAAACATATATAACTTTTAATTACACAACTTCTCCTGTATTATAATCTTGATT
The DNA here is from genome assembly GCF_030506205.2 of Paramisgurnus dabryanus. NCBI lineage: Eukaryota > Metazoa > Chordata > Actinopteri > Cypriniformes > Cobitidae > Paramisgurnus > Paramisgurnus dabryanus. The sequence continues at coordinate 554,417 of NC_133343.1, forward strand.
AAATACGATTATAAAACGAATAGCATTTTGATTGGTAATGACAGTCAAACGCCATTTCATGACAAACGAAACTGTCGTTATTTAAAGGGATACTAGAGGGCGCCCTAACTTTAAAACGTAACAGTAGGTCGTTTTAAGCGGCTTGCACATACGACATACTGGGTCGTGTTTTGGAGGAGGACAGTCTCTGTCATGTTTATGCAGAAAATATATTTTGAAATATTTTAAATATATTACAAAATATACACAAAATTAATTTGTTGAAATATGTATTTTTCACGAATATATTTTTTGGCCATTGTATATTTTTAAATATATTTTAAAGCATTTATATTCACATCACATTGAAAGTTAAACTTTGTTTGTTACACACCTGTAGGTTTAAAAGGTTTAAATATATTTATAATATAATGTTTTGTACATAGGCCTACTTATAAATTTTTTACAAACTTTGGCCAAGAAAAATATATATTATTTGTCGTATGGGTTTTAAAATTAGAAATGTATTCGTTGCCCCTGAAATACATTTTGAAATATATATATATATGCATGTTAAAACTAAATAAATTTTCAAATTCAAAAATATATTTAATTAAGCTTTATTTTTTTACAAAATGTGTTAAGCATATATTTTAAACATATTTTGGGCCAGAGAATTTTTTTTTTGCTGTATGGGTAAAAAAAACTCTTTGCCAAAGGGTTAGTTCACCCAAAAATGAAAAGTCTGTCATTATTTACTCACTTTCATGTTGTTACAAACCCGCATAAATGTCTTTGTTCTGATGAACACAAAGGAAGATATTTTGAGAAATGTTTATAACCAAACCGTTCGTGGACCCCATTCACTTCTATAGTAGGAAAAAAGAATGCTGAGGTAAATGGGGTCCACGAATGGTTTGGTTACAAACATTTCTCAAAATATCTTGCTTTGTGTTCAACAGATCAAAGAAATGTATACAGGTTTGTAACAACATGAGAGTGATGAAATGATGACAGAATTTTCATTTTTGGGTGAACTATCCACTTTCAAATATTATTCTTACCACACTGACAAACTTTCATCTGTAGACTAAGTATAAACTTGATAAATTTACTTTAGATTACTCTGAAATCAAGATAATGGACGTGCTTTTGCTCATTAAGTTAATTTATCTTATTTGAAAACTGTGTACTAGAAATTTCTGTTGCCTTTGCATGTGCAAATGCGCGGCAGAAATCCATTCTAGCTAGGGAGGGCACTAGATAGGTAGGGCACTAGACTTGGCGGACACAAGGTTTGCTACAGTGTCCAATGACAGAACCGTATTAAAGACTTTATTGTCATACTTTCTCGTTATTCGCAGGCATCACCGACGTGTTCAGCATCGTCGCGCCGAGACGGAATCACCGGATGGGTCTGCGGGAGAGCGCGTTCCCGCGTCCGCTCACCTGAAGCGATGGTGCGCGCGCTCAGGTGATGCAACTGCCTTCAAACCTCAAACGAGACGGGTTGTGACTTTAATGTTCATCTGAATTTCTGCAGCTCAGTGGATGTGTTTCGCGCGCTTTTGCGTGTCATTCCTGAATCCTGACTGAAGACATTCCCACAGATGTCTTCACAGGAGTGTTGTTCAGGATTTCGAAGGAATGTAGAGTTACCACAGGGATTATCTTTATTCATTAATCACACGGATTTTACTGAACATTTCTTCATTATTCAACAGACCTGCACGCGTATCTCCTCACAAATTCATCTTTAATGACTGAAATAAAGGTGAGTTATTACACACAACTTTTACATTCATTTGAACACACAAACACACACCATCATTCATTCATTTACACACTCACACACAAACATATCAATCACATGTTATGCATTCTCTTATTTAATGTAAAAATTCTAGATATTATGCTATAAAATAGATTTCTGAAATATGGAATATAGAATACCTGGTTTAATGTGTTTGTGTATTTTTATATTCTCATTTAAGGTTCAGTAATGTTAAGATTTTAATAAAGAATAATTTTATAAATAAAGAGTTTCAGTATTTGTTTTCCTCAGTGTTCCCATCACATTATTCCCGGTTATATCACATCCTTACATGATTCCTTTTAGCGCAAACCAGAGAGATTGTATTTTATTTATAGCACGCAACTCGCTAAAACGACTGCTCGCTCCCGTGTACAGCGAACGCGCTCAATGTAATAGCAGATCGAGTTTCAGCTTTTCATTAAAATCACTGTTGAAGTCAAATCTGATGGCAATAACTTTGAAACAGTGAAACGCTTTACGTTTGTGTTATGTGTATGTGTGTGTGTGTGTGTGTGTGTGTGTGTGTTTGTGTGTGTTTAAAACACAGATCATACATGAATATGAACTCATAGACTCTTTTGAAATATAAGTTTCTGTCAATCAGGATGGCCTTCGCAGTTTTTCATGTGCAGTTTGTGTCCTCTGTCCTTTACACTTCTGTGTTGAGAATTTAGTTTGTTTTTCCGTGTAGATCAGGAGAAAAGGCCATTAAAGGTGCCAAAGAATGCATTGTAATGAATAATTTTGTTGAGCTCTGCTCTGATTGGCTGTTTTTCAGAGCAGCTCCTTCAGTAGCTCTGTGTGTGTAAACAGATCTTATGTTTGAGTCTGTAGCAGATGAAGATACAGATTTTAAGGAATAATCAATGGTTTGGCATTAACTAGCATATAGCGTTAACTCAGCAGTTACAACATTGTAACAACATTGTAATTAATTTAATGTTGTTGGTGTGTACATCTGGACTGTAACGTCACAGTTGGTGTTATGTTGTGATTGGTCTGTTTTCCAGCGGTCTTTTGAGGTTTACATAAAAATGAGGAAACAATCGTGTTTGAGGCTCATGACATGTCATTAATATGTACAGAATCACACATAATTCATCTATGCCTACATAAATACAGTTTTATATTCTATGGCACCTTTAATGTTTGGTTGTTCTGGATAGAATATTTTTCATCTTTCAGTTGATTCTGTTTGTGATCTTGTGCTGTGATCATAAGTGCTCATCGACATTACACTGTGTGTGTGTGTGTGTGTTAGGGTTAGGTTGGCACTTTTCTAACTTGATACACTTCTCTCAGAGATCTCTCACCTGATATTTAGCCCCTCAAGAATTTGTGTTTATTGGTATTTTTGGGACTGTTGTTATTGTGTGTAAATGTGATTAATCTGTTGACGTGACTTATTCACTTATTATTTAGGATGACAGATAAGTGGTTCATTCTACACGTATTTACAATACTGTGATCCTTTTTTACTTATTTACTGTCGAGTCTCCTGGTGTGCTGTTGGTTTTCTGTTCTGGGTTTGGGAGCCCAATATTTTCCCTATGGGAACTCTGGATCAATAAAACTAATAACTCAGTTCTCCAACCTAACCTTAGCACACACTCACGCACGTGCGCACACATACACAGTTGTGTCATACTTTTCTAGTTTTGAGGTTATGTCTTCATTGAATGGATGAACATGACAGATATATTACTAGACCTTAGTGCAGCCTTGACACAATAGATCACACAATCTTACTCAATAGACTAGAAAACTATGTTGGCATCAGTGGTCAGGCGCTAGCCTGGTTTAGATTGTATTAAGCTGATATCACTTTGTTTATGTATATGAGGAAATGTCATGTCACTCGCCAGTTAAATATGGCATACCGCAGGGATCAGTTCTAGGTCCGGTTCTCATTACACATGTTACCTCTAGGAGTCATTATCAAGAAAGATAACATAAGTATACACTGCCATGCAGATGATACCCAGCTTTACATTTTCTCACATCCTAGCAAAATCCACCAGTTCTCCAAGCTAACAGACTGTATTAGCGATATTAGGGACTGGATGGCAAATACTGTAACTTGCTTATGCTAAACTCCAATAAGACAGAGATACTTATTATTGAACCAAATTGCTCCAACCAAAATATGTCAGATTAAAAGTTGCCCATAGACGGCTGCACTGTGACAGTCAAGAATCTAGGTGTGATGTTCAACAGCAATTTATCATTCGATAGTCATATCTCTGACGTCTGCCGCACAGCATTCTTTCATCTTAGAAATATCTCAAAAATACGCCATATGGTGTCTGCATCAGATGTAGAGAAGCTTATCCATGCTTTTATGACCTCTAGAATAGACTACTGTCACTCGTTACTTGAGGGGGTGATGCAAATCAGGTAAACAAGCCTCAGCTGGTTCAAAACGCTGCTATAAAAGTGCTTACTCGATCTAAGAAGTATGATCACATAAGCAAAATTTTGGCATCTTTACACTGGTTATCAGTTAAATATCACATACATTTTAAAATATTGCTAATAACCTATAAAGCCTTAAATGGCCTAGCACCTGTGTATCTTCGAGAACTACTATTAAAATGCAATCATCACGTACACTGCGGTTGCAAAACTCTGGTCACTTAATTATCTCTAGAGTATCAAAAGTCTCTAAAGATGGTCGATCCTTTTTCTACTTAGCCCCTAAGCTCTCTAATGATTTACCAAACAATGTCCAAGAATCAGACACAGTCGACCACTTTAAATCTAAACTTAAGACATTTCTCTTTAACAAAGCATTCACATAATTTGTCTAGTAAATATACTTATGCCACAATAGTTAGCTTGTCCGGAACCGAGCAGATATTCATCCACTATACTGTATGACACTTGCATTAAATACGAACGTCCCCTACGCTAATAGGATTTTGTTTCTCTTACCTTGTCTTGTCCTCGAACCCAAGGACACTGAGACTATCAGACCCAGCTCCTACTGATCTGAAGGTCATCACACCACTGATCTACTGGCCTTTCTTTCAATGTGATGCCCAGCCGATGTTTGCCCAGCAACTACTGAACACTACCCATTAAATCTACTAAATATATATATATATTTAAATGTTTTAATTCCAATAAAATTTAATAAAATAGTATCTATTATATAATATATGTCTGGCTTTATCTCAAGGGGGTTTTTCTTCATAGAACTTTTCCTCCTGATTAAATGAGAGTTATTTTCTCTTTTTTTTAATAACATTGTCAGCTAACATTGGCTTAACTTAGCACCCTCTTCTATACGTTACATTATTACTAAACTCTACTCTGCTTCTTATGTTGTCCACCGATTTTTGTGTGTTTCTGTGTTCACACGCACGCACGCACGCACGCACGCACGCACGCACGCACGCACGCACGCACGCACACATGGGTGTGCTATTATGTTGTTAAGACAAAACTAGTAGGCTATTGGTTTTCAGGACACAGAAAGTCTGCAGGCCTTTGGTTCCAGTAGCAGGTGGATGGTTTGAGTTATGGCACCATTAATATTGGATGAGTTGCAGAAATAGGCTCAGATGGGTTTTGACCAGAGGAAAATCTCTGGATCTGAGTCGCAGTCAGAGGTCATAAACTAAAAACCAAACCACAGGTGTCAAATCTGAATCACAGGTGTAGATGATTGATTCTGTCTGTGTGAAACTGAAGGTATGTTTAGTGCTGGGTCAAATGGATAGATTGTGAGCGACGTCATGGCTGTGCAATTCATCATTTATTTGATTTTCAATTACATTTTTTGATTTAAACAATTACAAAAATAAGATCACCAATTATTTCAACAATTATTATGTGATTAAAATATAAATTGGGTTCTGGTGGACTGATGTGTTTGTAAGGCACCACTGCTTTGACACGGATAACCTATTGCAACACTTAATTAATAAAAGGTTCAATAAATGCATGCTTTCAAAGTTATGGAGTAATCGTGTTAAATTATCGTGATTATTATTTTTACCATAACCGAGCAGCACTAAGAGACGTGTCTACATGATTAATTATTTTAATGTTTAAGTGTCAGTAAGTACTGTAAGTGGCCGTATTTTAAAGAAGCGATGAAGAAGAATAGTTGAAATAGTCTGTAAATATGATAGATTTGTCTGTAGATGTGATCATTACAGTGTTGTTTTGTGTAACAGTGCTTACATTTATCCCAGTGAATGTATGACCGCTGTATTTATTATTCTGGTGTCAAACTGTTCTGAACACAGCAGACCAAATATCACAAATGTCACCATGTACAGGAAACAAATCAATCCTCTTCTCTAACCTGCAAATAGTGACAGATATTAAGACCCAAAGGACTTGTACAGTTGTGTATTATAAGAAACAGTACATTTATGTCTATCTGTGTTTGTGTGTGATATGTATGTGTATTTCTAAAGCTTCTTATTTTTAGAGTTATGTGTGCATGTATATATTATGTCCTAGTGCATTTTCTTTTAAAATGATCCATGTCTAAACAGGCCCTGTGAGGTGATGTGTAGCACCCTGGAAGAATAATGTTGATAATATTGGTTAGGGTCAAAACTTTATTTGATACCTTGACTTTGATATCAATTCCTGAACGATGTTTTATTTCAAACCAATTTAATGAATTCCATTTTAAAAAGATTACATTAGACATAACCTCAAATAAACGTTGTTTTTATTTTATTTTTTTCGTTTGTCTACTTGAGCCCCTGCACAATGAAACATGAGTAGCAAACACAATAAATCAGTGCAAATATTTTTTATTAAAGGTCAAAATGTTTTCAGCAAAATGAAGAGTTTGTGAAGCGTGAAGCTCCCTGCTGCATATTTATGATCTTTAAACCAGTCAGCAGTTTTACAAGTGTTGGGGAAGCTACTCTAAAACTAAAGTTAGAAAAGCTACAAGCTACTTAACAGTAAAAGTAGTTAAACTACAGCCAAGCTACCCATCTGAAAAGTAGTTAGCTACACTACAAGTTACTATTAAAAAGTAGCTAGCTACTATATATTTGTTTATTTTTCTTTATCTCCTTTCAAATGTAAGTGCATGCCACTGTAAAAAGATTCCGTAGAAATTACAGTATTACTGGCAGCTGGATGCCAGTAACTTACTGTAAATTTAAATTTATGTTATTTACTGACAACAGTTTGTTCAAAGTTAAATGAACATTAAACATTAACAAGTCTTTGTCTTACAAAATAAAAATATAAAATAACAGCCTCATGCAAAGCATTCTGGGAACCAAAAATCCTCATCAACCTTTTTCTGGGTTTTTCCTTCAGATTTTGTTTCCCAGAATGCTTTGCTTGAGGCTGTTATTTTAGTTTTATTCTGTAAAGATACAGACTTGCTAATGTTTAATTTTCATTTAACTTTGAACAAACTGTTGCAGGTAATTAACATAAATTTAAATCTACAGTAAGTTACTGGCATCCAGCTGCCAGTAATACTGTAAATTCTACGGAATCTGTATATTCGGCTGGAGGTTGATGTATGTTGATGCATATATGTGCTCGGTTTTCCACTTACAATTCCTATCAGAATTAATGGACAGAAGGGGTTGGGGGATTGTTACATGTGATTTATAATATAAATATCAATAAAAAAAACTTTTAAACAAAAAGCTAGCTAAACTACTTTTTTATAGTGACATTATATTACAAATAACTGAATATCTTTTTTAAGTTTAGTAGTACTTTATTATTCAGCCTAAGCTGAAAATTGGTCTTTAGTCTCACCATACAATCACAAAACAATTAACAATACACAACATCCACAATAATAAAATTAATATAAGTATATACAATATTTAAAACATACATTAAAATATACATTTCCTAACCCTTATTCAAAAGACTTATAGCATTTGGTACAAAAGTTTGTTTATATATTGCTTTAATTACTTTTGGTGTTCTGTAACGACGACGTGATGGTAATAATTCAAAAACATGATTAAAGGGGTGTCTTGAGTCTCTTGTTATAATCAAAGCTTTTTTCTGGACAGCAATTTCATAAAGCTGAGCAACTGCCTTTTGCTTTAATCCTATAATTGTTCCGGCTACTCTTGTAATTTTATTTAATTTAAATGAATTCGCAGAAGTAACTCGTCCGAACCACACAGTTATATAATACCCTAAAACACTCTCAATTAAACCTGTATAAACTTTGCAAAACAATCTAATGAAGAATGTTTTAAGAAAAAGATTTTGGGTTTAAAACAATGTAATGAAATACAATTATGATTTCTGTATTTATGGTTTAGTTTGTGAACTACACAAAAAAAATATATATATCTCAAACTGAAGTCTGCAAAATTGCCAATGAATATACATAAACAAGAAAAAATAGAGAGCATAAACATTTATTTCATGAATCGTTATTAATAATTATTATAAACAAAACTAAGGAATATAATTAAATAATGTGGTTTATATAAATGTATAATAAGTATAATATAAGTTATATCTGTATTTTATTTTCTATTTGATTGACAGATGCTAAAGCAGTGGCACAGACACAATGTTAGTCTTCTTATAGGTTTGTTACAAAACTGTGGCAGGACAGATTTGATTTTGGAATAATAGGAAATATGAATTCATCACTTAAAACAGAAATAGACATTTTATATAAGCAATAAAGCAAGAAGATTACATAAAAAAGGCTATTACTTACTTGGTGCTTGAAGTTTTCGATGCAGACAGACAAATCATTGGTTTGCACAGATTTACATTCAAACATGTAAGCTTTAATGTTTGTTTTTTAAGAGACATAACCTTGGAGACATGGGCAATTAATCTCTATGTCTAATTTGAGTTTTTGATCTAAAATTGAAGAAGCGCTAGTTAAGTAGTTGCGTTGCTACTTGTAGTTAACTATTCTCCAAAACTTAGTTTTACTAAAAAAATTAAAATGAACATGTCTGCTAGATAGACCAACCCGCTCCTGACTCATATCAATGATATCATTTTTCCTTTTTCTGCCAGTATGAGCAGATTGACACTTGATGGTCTCCTTGTCTCACACTGTAAAACCTAAAAGTTAACTCAACTCAAACCATTTAAGTAATCCAGTTGCATTAGTTTTAAAACACTTACATTTGAGTACTGTGAACTTAAACAAATCGAGTCATATGCAGTTATGCACTTATATTTAAGTTCACACTACTTAAATATAAGTGCATAATTGCACATGACTCAAGTTCACAGTACTTAAATGTATGTGTTTTAAAACTTAAATGGTCTAATGCAACCGGTTTACTTAAATGGTTTGAGTTAAGTTAACTGTTAGGTTTTACAGTGCAGGGTTGGCAGGTGAAGAGGCTGTGAAGAGGAAAAAACAAGAGAGCTAAACAGTGACTGCACACTTTAACAAGATAACTAGTTAATGCGAGCTAAACTCAATCAGTTGCTGTCAGGTTAAAAGCATTTTAGCATCAATTTTGCTAGCTATCTATAGCCAAACCTAACTATACACAAGCATGTAGCACTAGCCGATTTAGTTTTTGTTAGCATTACCTGTGTGTGTGTGAATGAGAAACAAGCCAGGCAGCCACTTACAGTATAGCAACCACCAGGACATGATGGCAACTATAATGTAACGTATTAACAACCACTCAGAAAACCAGCATATACTGTAGCAATAACGGCACATTAACGTCTACTGTAGCTCACTGATCTCTCTGTTACCGGGGAAACACCCAGCTGATGACACGTGTCATGTATCTGCTCTGGTTTCTGTCACTTTGGTGAAATGATGCAGTTATTAATAACAGCCATCAATATTTCAGTGCATACAGAGAACAGATGTTTGGCATCTTGCTCGTGTCAAGCGTCTCTAAACATCAGTTTGGGTTTTTTATTACACAACCATACTAGTCCTTCTGTCTGTAGATCTTACTGAGGGATAATAGTTGGAAACGGATGCTACAGACAATTCTGATTAGATGAGCAATGTTAATAGTGATTCTAAATGGCATTAAACATTAAAGTCCCCAGTAAAATCAAAACGGACTATTCTTAATTTATTGGAACTTTGCAGTGTTTATTATAAAGTATCTATATCCTTGTTGGACATTATTATTTTTAAAATCATGTGCCCTCATAAATTTTAATAAAAATCTGGAAATATGTCACAATACGGATGTAAAGTTGAAACTCTGACCTTACTTTCTTTATTAATGTGCCATCTTCCTACAGTGTGTGATTTAGCACCTGTACACAATCTATAGATACACTTCTATTTTACATGAAGAAAATAAAGAATAGTAATACATGTAAGTCTTTATGTGTTGGTGTCTTATATTGACTTATATTGTCTTATGAGCACTTTTATATATAATATAATCTGCATCTGAGTTATGTCTTACCCATGGTAAAAATCACTATCACACAATCTTCAAAGACTTGCTACTAAGATTCTCACAAACAAATCCCTATTGTTGTTGTGACAACACGCTCAGTGCTAATCTCTCATATGTATTTAATCGGTTCATCATTGACTTTCAGTCAGAATTAAGTTTGAAACTCTTTCTGCCATCTGGTTTTCCTCTACACTTTGATTAAACGTTATGAATAGGGATGCTCTGAACGATCCGCTGTAGATCGTATCGGTCAATCATGGCATTAAATGACTCGATTGATACTCGATAAAAATGCTGATCTCATGAAGTGACCGAATTAATTTGTCAATAATCCCTCTCTGCTCATGACTGAAGAACTGTTTTACTTTATAAGAATTTTTATATTTAATTCATACACTGAAGATTGTGCAATGTTTTATTTTCAGTACTTTTAACAGACATACAATTTATTAAATCTATTAAATATTATATAAATATAATATATAAAGAAGTATTAAATATTAAATTGCTCTTTGTAGAATTAATAATTGTTGTGCTTTTATTTGATTCTCTAATAAAACAATAATATAACAAATAGTTAAATAATATAACAAAGGCAACACATGTGCTATCATCTAGAAAAGGGTTAACAGTTACAGTCATTAAAGAGCGTTGGTATCGGCCGATCATGACCACAAGTAATCGGTACTCAAAATCCTGATCGGAGCATCCCTAATTATGAATATTGTCATTGTGTAATGACCTGCAGAAAGTCTGGGCTACTTTGCATGTCATTATATTTGCCGGACAAAGAACTGTTTGCACAGCTAAATCCAGTCTGACTGACTTGTGAAGCTAAACATTAAAGTTCACAACTTGAAGATCATGCATGAAGTGACGCAAGGTTGTGGACGAGGGGACACGAGGTTGTGAATGGTGTGTGTGGATGTTTGTGCTGAAGGGCCTCTGGTGAATGAAGTGTGCTTTGTAATTTAGTGTGCAGAATGAGAGTTATTTTGGAGTGTCAGTGCTAACAGTCTGGAACTGATAAAGAACACTGTGTGTGTGTGTGTGTGTGTGTGTGTGTGTAACAATAACACTGATTATTTAGTGCTTAATGTGTCTGGACACACACATCTCTCTCTTTCTCTCTATGTGTGTGTGACGGAGATTCAGTGCCAAACACCCACAGCACACTGATCTTCTATAGAAATGATCATACAGATAAAAGAGTTTCTGTTTTGTTTGAAATAACATTATCAATGTTAAAACAAACATGTTATAGAGCGTTTATAACACGTTATTCTTTTACTTAAAATAATAGAGGTAAATGTGAATCCACATGTTTTGCAGGCTGTTTTATCAGGGTGTGCAGTGTTTCTTAGCAAGTGGGATTAATAATAAACTAAAGCAGGATTGTGTCGAAACCTGAGAGACAGAGAGAGAGGGAGAGACATAGATGCATTTCTATTACCCTTTATTGGATTGAAATTGACATTTCAAATTGAAAATAAAGCCCTTGGGAACACCTTAATTTAGCAAAAACTACCATATATCACAAAAAGGTTTTTAAGCTCAATAGGGCGCTGCAATTAATCGTTTTTTTATTTTCAATTTAAATTTCTGATTCAAACAATTACAAAAACAAGATAATTGAGATAATTGAGGTAAAACATCTATTGTGCGATTAAAATATAAATTGCGTGCTGCTGGACCGATGTGTTTGTAGGAAACTTTGAAGGCACTACTGCTTTGACATGTGAACCCTATTGCAACACTTAGTTCATAAAAAGGTTAAATAAATGCATGGAGTAATGGCGATTATGATTTTTACCAAAATAACTGATTATGATTTTGCCCATAATTGAGCAGCCCTACGCTCACTTGTGGTGGTTTCACCTTCAGAAGAGGTGTATATCACAAAACTGCAATGGAAACAGTTTAATCACATTTTCAGGTCACCTGATGCAGTAAGTCACATAATGATTATTTGAACTAAAGCCGCCCAGAAACACCTCAATACATGTTTGCTCACAAGTTTAAGGGGCTTTTCTTGCCAATAATATTTGGATAATACTCTTACAGTACGTCTAAAAAAAAAAAAAAAAAAAAAAAATGGCTACTCTCACATCTAAAAATAATGCCTTGTGAGGTGGATGTGATATTACTAAACCTCAGTTGGTGTGATGAATGACTTATCGCGAGAGGAAAAACTATGTTTCAGTCGCATATCATTGTTTAATGAAGATGCTGTCATTTCGCAGGAGTCTTTTGTCAACATTTAGAAAATTACACTAAGGTTTTGCAATGGAAATGCAGCTACTGTCTGTCTGTCTGTCTCTGTCTGTCATTGTGTTTGGTTGATTTGATTCTTATGGTATATGTGTATGTAAATGTTTGTTGTTTGTTCTGTAGCTCCCTCAGTCTCTTTCTGTCTCGTGCTTTTGTGTAGGTGTGTATTTTACACTTACATAAATTGTCACGTTATGTAAAGTGAGGTGTGTGTGTGGAAGAAAGTTCTGTTAGAGCTCAATATAGACGCAAGATTATAGATGTGTCTTTGTTTGAAACTGCTTAACCAGCTAAAAAGCCAGCCAAACCCTTTCTATAAACAGCATTCTACACCGGATTAACAAGCTTAAACCAGGCTGGGAGACTAGCTAAAACCAGCCAACCAGCTCAGGCTGGTTTTAGCTGGTCTTTTTTAGTAGAGTGATGCTTTTTAGCAGACTTAATCTCTCTCTCTCTCTCTCTCTCTCTCTCTCTAAAGATGCCTTTAGGCAGTCTGGAATTTGTTTTGTTTCATTTCTATGTAATATTTTAATGTTCAGTACAAATCTCATAGAGACTTACACAAGCTGTTTTATTGAGGTATAAGACAAATGGAGGACAAACAGCAGAGACTGAAGCTTTATTGAAATATTTTGGGCTTTTGCTCATTGTGGGAATTGAGTTAACACACGACCAGAATGAGAAAACAGAATCTGGTGATTGACTGAGGAGCAGCAGAATAAACTTTAATGTTCAGTCCCTGTTGTAAATGATGTCAAACCTTCAGCATCTGTCTGAGGTGAATGAGAGGAGAACTGAACATCTCCCAGATTAATAATTCATTCAGGAGGATAACACACTGTCAGCAACAGGAATCAAACAGTTTTGGGAATATGATCTTCAATGAATGAATGATGCCATCTGGGATTCTGGGATGAACTCTCACTAGTGCACATGCGCTTCTTTCAAAGTGTGCTCCTGTGGTGTCTTTCATAGCTAAACAACCATTTACTGATAATGATATCCGCGTGTAATTAAGTTTACTGTAGTTTAGCGTAAAATGACGGAGATTGACTCAGCTGTGAGACGCTTGCAGCCGCAAGTGAAGCATTTGCATTGTTGCCAGATCCCATTGTGAAAAATCCTCTTTAGACCTAGTGTTTCATGTTTAAGTAATTAATGTGACACTTTGGGAAATGTATAAAGTGAGAACCTATTTTTTTCTTTATGACCTGTTTTGTTTGTTTTCATACTAATATCTGTCAACATGTGGTGACCTGCATCTAAGCAGTAATCAAATGGCACATCATTCAGCGTGGGCAGGTTTTTGCTGACATACTACATTCGGAAGACACACACAATAATAATCATGATTATGTATTTAAGAAACGCTTTCAACACTTAAATTCAGTAGAAAATAACATGGGTACAAAGATGTACAACAATTGGGTTTAAATGAAATATGCCACATACACTACATTGCCAGAAGTTTTGGACACACCTAAAAATCATTGAATTCATGTATTCCAATCACTTCCAGTAAAAGGCCTTCTCATGCAAAGGGTGGTACAACTCCATATTAAACTCTATGGGTTAAGAATGGGATGTCATTCAGGTTCATGTGCATATAAAGGCAATATAGTGCATGTAACTATGAAAGTCAATGCTGTGACTGAAGAAATCCTTTAGTTTGAGAGCCCTGCATTACAGCATTATTTATTGACTGACGTTCAGGGGCAGGTATTAATATTACAGATGAGCCTTAAAGTCTTTACAGTAAAGTTACATTTAATTTGATATGAATGTTAAATACAAATTAAAGATGAACATCAATTCATTGATACCATTTTTATTTGTTAAAATATTATATCACCTGTACCTGTTTTTGTTGTCTCATTTACCTCAGTAATGAACTTTTATTATACGAGACTTCTGGAGGTCTAGGTTCTGGGTTCAAGTAGGTTTGTAGGGTGGTTCGGTTCTTTATAATGACTCTCATCTATTCTGATAAACATAGACGTTATAATACTGATCTAGCTCTGGAAGGATATGTTCATATAATAATATTTAGATAGCAACACTGCTGGCATTTTCCAGATGCAGAGTTTAAAGAAGTCATTATTCTTTCATTGCTTGCTTTATTTTTCCCCGAAGTCCACTGTGTGTGTTAGTGAAGTTTTCTGCCAACATGATGGAGTTTATCAATCCTCTCATACAGAGACTTATAGTAATGATATCACCTATGGTAAATGATGGACAGCAACTTATGGTGGTGTCATGGGATCTTACCTGTGCCGAATAAATGTTTCAGCAGTATACAGGACACACACACACACACACACACACACACACACACACACACACACACACACACACACACACACACACGCACACACACACACACACACGCACACACACACACACACGCACGCACACACAGAGCTGATTTATAAGACCCAGACGTGTTATCTCAAACAACATACATCAGATGCTATTTTTACCCGAGTTTCCTGAGACTAACAGTAAGAGAAGAGAGTAAATGTAGAGTTGTGTGATGTATCTCTGAACTGTTTGTGTCTGGTTTAATTCAGTTACTTACACAACAACATCCTGTCATTCACATCACAATGCTTACAGTACATCACACTGTAATTACATTAGAAGTAGATTTGTTGAAGGCAATGTGCTGTGATGTACTGGCCATCTATCTTCTGTGTTTCCTGACTGTGACCTGAGATAAACGCCAGTCCTCCTATTAACCTGCAGAGGACAACCAGAATAGATGTGTTATGGGGCGTACACACCAAACGCAGATTCAACGAGTTGCACAAGTAGATTACATACAAAGTCAATGCAAAGATGCAAATAGATTTGACACTCACACAGGGCCGATGCAAATGAAGTGAATTGGGTGGCGCGATTGCCGCAAAAACAATGCTATTCACCTCAAATGCATCTTCAAGCAAGTTGAAAATATTCAAAACATGAAAAAATTTGCACGACACGAAGTGAAATCTGAATGGTGATTCATGTTTGGTGTGTAGGCCTGGATGTGCTCCTGTATAGGTCAAGGGTAGAGCATTGCGTCAGCAGTGCAAAAGGTTTGAACCCAGGGAAAACACGTAGGTAAAATGTGTGCCTTGTAATGCGATGAAAGTCACGTTGGATATAAGTGTCTGCCAAATGCATGAGTGTAAATAAATATATAATATACGCAGCATTAGAGTAGTTAGGCTAAGTAGATCAGCTGAGAAGACCATCATTATAAGCATTTGTTTCTCAGTAAACTGATGCTTCTTCTAACAGGCAATGTTGGGTTGCAAAGAAAGTTTCTTGTACATTTCCAGAAACTTTTCATGGGAACTTAATCTGGGGAATTTTGGAAAGATTCCAAATTGGAAACTTAATGGGAACTTAAAGGAATTTACAGGAATTTATGGAATTCATTTTGGGAAATTTATATAAACTATATCATACAAAAAAAAAACATTTGGTTTGGTCATAAGCAGACATGCATGCAAGATAATACAGCTTTTGAAGAATCTTGATACTTACGTTCATGAAAAAAGTCCTTCAGAATACATTCTAATATGATTGATTTTTTTATTTTTGATCAAATAAATGCAGGCTTGATGAGCATGAGAGACTTCTTTTAAAAACATAAAAAATAGTAATGTGTCTAAACTTCTGGGTGATACAATAATTCTGTATGATAACAGAAAACTGGCTAACAGAATGTAGAAGAAAGATCATCACAGCCTCAGCTAGCCTTGTAAATGTTACATTTTTTAACTACATTTAAGTTCCCTGTAATAGGCAACTCTGCATTTTTTTTCAAATTCCCAGTTTATTCCCATTAATTCCCAGAATTTTGCAACCCTAACGATGAACTATTAACTAAACCTCTTGATTTTCTCTTCATTTGCAGACGGGTCCAAAACCATGACATCAGAGGACAAGGGTCCCACGGTGGTGGGGGCGGAGCCACAGGTGGACCCGCGCACCTCTCCTGTAGAGGAGGAGGAGGCGGAGCCTGTTGGGCCGGAAGAGGCGGGGCTGAGAGAGGAAGTTGGCGATGATGTCAGCAGTGAGTTAAGTGATCTGGTCGTTCCATACCCAGAGTTAGCGCCCATCGTCTTCTTTTGCCTCAAACAGAGCACCTGTCCACGCAGCTGGTGTATACGTTTGGTCTCCAGCCCATATCCTTTAACAGCAGTTTAAACCGGGTAGAGATAATCTTTCTCTCTCTGGGAGAAACTATGAATAATAATCATCTGTGTCTGCTGTGATGAAGGTATAATGAGAAAATCTAATGACACATCAGCACTGGATCCGCTTTGTGTCAAGTGCTTTCATTGTGAAGTTAGGAGAGTCAGTGTGATTGAACCGAGGGATATCATAGCTTATTATTTTCCCTCCTTTTAAAGCTGAAAGCAACTCTACTGTAACAGATTGAATCTCATATCTGTGATGGAGCAGAAATCTCAGGACCTCTGCGGTTTATATCCTAAAGTTCGTGAGTGAGAGTTTTTTGAAGTAAAATCCAGGGAATAAAACGGTCTGATGTTGTTGGTCTGTGTGGAATGAAAGATTGTGATGTAGAAATGTATTGTGATGTGTATTGATTTGTCTCCTGCTGCAGTGCAGGTAAAGATTAAATAAAGAAATAGATCAGTTGCTGAATAAATCAATAATGATTGAAAATATCTTACACATCACAGAGACATGAACACACTGTAGATGTCTGATCTTTACATTTCTTTTAAAACGTTCTTACTCAACATTCAGATGTTGTCTTGTGTTCTTCTGCATGTGTGTTTGTAGTGTTATATAGGAGGAGACCGGGTCTGGACTAAATGTTCTTTTTTGTGATCAATACGGTCTGTGTGTGTTTGTTTGTGTGTGTTTGTTTGTGTCTGTGTTCTGGATTGTAAGTTGAGTTCTTTCACAGAACCAGCGGGGTGATCTCGGGTCACCACAGGGACCCATCTGTGATTCAGTGGAGGGATAATGTGGTCTCTTTTTAATGTCTTCATAACTTTTTATACTGGTGAAGGTGCAGGTGTTGAACCCCAGTCTGCCGGGTTAAGAGAACAGTTTTTACACCAGACAAACAAATCAAACTTTTATGTCAACCGGTCTCAGATTGGCATTGAACACCCTATTATTCAGTCCCTCCACGATTTCTCCGTTTATGTTTGCGATCAAAGATGTTGAGTCAATAAATAAACTTATGCTGGGTTGTGTTAGTGCAATGCTATGTTGTTTTAACTCATGGTTGGGTTAACAACAACCCACCATAGGTTTATTTATAACCCAACATGTGTTCTGTCCAATATTGACCTAGCATTGGGTTAACAATAACTCATACTTTTGTAATGCATTATGACATTGCTACGCTCAGGTTTTGTCATTTATGTGAGACAGCAGGTGTGCCACACAGGTTTCACACAGACCTTTCAAGTATGTATCCTCATGAAAATAATGCATTGCTTACAATTAAAAACATCAGCATAAAGAAGAGATAATGTAGTGATATGTGCTCAGGAGATTGTGATTGACTTAATTGTGGGGTGCAGCGAGGAGAGAGAGAGAGATAGAGAGAGATTGTTTATGTGCGTTAGTAAAATAAAGCCAGAAATGTTCACCAAGTTGTTTACTCTGCATCATGACAGAAAATTACATCATTTTATACAGAATCAAGGAGAGAAAATAACAAACCTGAAAATGTCTCCACTGGCCAAATGTGCTGGAGTTATGCAGTTGTGTGCCAGTAACAAACAACAGTTTGTTGAAAGTTAAATGAACATTAAACATGAACAATTCTTCATCTTTACCGAATAATAACAGCCTCATGCAAAGTTTTTTTGGTTCCCAGAATGCTTTGCATGAGGCTGTTATTTTAGTTTTATTCAGTAAAGATAAAGACTTGTTTATATAAAAGTAAATGTTATAATAACTTCTGTAAAGATAAAAACTGGCAAACAGCTGCATAACTACAGCAAAAATTTTCAGTGTTGTTTATTAATTTTTTTTACACAGTGCTCTGGAATCCTTGATTCTGATTGGCCAGTGGAGACATTTCAGGTTTGTTATTTTCTGTCATTGATTCTGTTTGGTGAATATCAGTTGTGTTAATACATATACATATATATTATACTGTGTTGTGTGGTAACAGTTTAATAAAAGCAGTAAGTACTGGAGGCTGTGCTGCATGATGAATAAGTCAGGGCCTCTGAATAAGGCTGTGTTATTAGTTTTAGTGGGTTGAGTGAGTCAACTTGACAGTTTAATGCTTCCAATAAATTTAACATAAATTTGCATCATTGATAACATATATATGAGATTTTATTAACAAATGATTAAACCAAATCCATGCTTGTCTTGAACTTGAAAATGTTTAGTAAGGTTTGCATTTCTTACTAATTAACTAATAAAATATTTCAAATGAATATTTAATGATAGACTGTATATTTACTCAAACAGGTGGTAATATGTGTTCATCAGATCATGATCATCCTGTCAGGGTTTATTCTGCGATAAGAAACATCTGGCTGTACATTATTGCTCACATATAAAGTAATGTGTCTAATATTTATGTACTATTCTTCTGTGTTAGCTGAACTGAGACGGTCAACTGTACACTTATAAAATTAAAGTGCATGAAAGGTTTTCCACAGCAATGCCAAAGAAAAATCATTTTTGGTTCCCCAAAGAATCGTTTGTGAACAGAAAGGTTATTTAGAGGTACTTTAAAGAATAAGGGCCAGATTTACCATCACAAACCATCATTTTGGCATTAAATAATGACTGTCAGGATTTACTTAAGACATGCAGTGGATAATGAGCGCTCAAAAGGTGTGGTCTAGTAATTTTTTTGCGACTGACCTTATTGCAATGATTCACGCAAAGTGATTTACTAATGTTTGTGTGTGTGATATTACTGCTATTTGCATCATTATTTAAAACAGAAAACAGCATATCTTAAATCTTTTTGTGCTTGAAATGACTGCAGGATGAGGCATCTGAGAGTGTGTGGTACAAGTCAGAGGATTTTTTTAACACAACAGGTTATTTGTAAAGCCAGAGGAACATATTATTCAAAAATATTGTCTGCCAAGCCATGTTATTTTTTATTTGCTGGAGGATAAAAAGAGGAGTCACACAATACCAGACATTTCAAAACATCTTGTAAACCTTTTGTTTTTTGTCCTCCGGTTCTTTTCAGTGTCCTTTGGTTTGGTTAGCTGATTTTTTAGCTGAGATGTCCGTGGTGCTGAACTCAAGTTCATCAGGTGTTAGTAGATCACCTGCACCTCATCAGCTCTGATTAATTGTGAACGAATGTGCGCTGCTCTTAGTTGGTTGTGTTGGTCATTGTGGAAATCAGCTGTTGCGCCTGTGTTATTTATTTTGTGCCTTTTTAGTAAATAACCAACAGATATTAACCCTACCATCGACACTTTTTCGGAATTGCGCTCTCACGCTAATTTGCCCATTTAGTAAATCTGTCCCTAAATGTTTAAGTGTTGTTCTGTGGCATTGCGAAGCACTTTTTTAAGAGTATAGACTGTAAGAGAGGTTTAATATTTCATGATTTATGCCTCTGATTGTCATTCTTTTTTAAAAATACTTATTTAAGCTTAATGTGGTCAGGTTGGTTTTTGTAAAGGAACATGTTAGCTGGTTTGTTACAGGTCTAATGTTCCTGTGGTGCTGAGGTGTCATATACAGTAATATCTCTGATAGATTGATGTGTGTACAGCTGAAGGCGTTATAGAGGTCTGAGATGAAGAAATCTGTCAGAATACAAACACAGTTAATAAATCAACACATATCAACTGAGACAGTCCGGCTCTGATCAGGACTCAATGTGAAGGAGTTTTGCTACAGTGCCCTGCCAACATTTATACTGGCTCCACCACAAAACTCAAATTAAACATGCTCCATGTTATTATTATTGTTTTTGACAAAAAAAACTACATTGGAATCAAAATTTAAACTAAAGAAATGATTGAAGTGTATGACCCAGTCTGTACATATAAGCTGAAGACATAGTTTTGTGGTGTGATGAATAAAGAGAGAGTGCAGAATGATCATTATTTATTTAGATCATCAGATCACAGTGCTGAGAGAGAGAGAGAGAGAGAGAGAGAGAGAGAGAGAGAGAGAGAGAGAGAGAGAGAGAGAGAGACACAGAGAGAGAGACAGAGAGAGAGTTTTTGTTGTGTTGTTATTGTCATAAATCTGAATGGTGCTTTTGGCAGAATAATAATAAGTGAATGTGAATGTTCAGCTCTCCTCTGAGGGTCTGTTGAGCTTCATTGTTCTTACGTTTCATTGTTAGTTTTATTCTGTTCAGCTGTGAATCCCCACAGGATCTTAAATATGATTCACATCTCCTCAGTATTGACTGAGTCTTATGTAAACTTTAAATTAAAAGTGGAATTGATTTAGTCGCTGTTGTATGTGTTGACCTCTGAATGTTAAACTCCAGCGGTCAATGATCACGCGTGTCCTGTTAAGAACAGATCTTTATATGTTACTGATCAGAGATATTTTAGGAAACAGCCTATAATCCTGTAGACTGATGACCTGAGTCAGATGTCTTTCAGATGATCCCAAAACCTCATTAAAGTACCCTATACAACCCATTCTTACAGTGGTATCATTCACAGTCTAGTGTTATTAGACTGAACCTGTGCAGGTACATGTATTGAGCGTATTGAGTCCTAACACATGATGTGTGGACCTCACATGACATCAGGAGAGAAACGTTCATGTCTCATGAGTGCTGTCTATAATCAGTAGATACAATAACTTATACTCTTTCCAAGCCGATCTGGAAAGGCAAGTTAATTCAACTAAACAATAGCACAAAACAGCAGGCTGAATAGATGTCCATACATGTTAAAGTTATTATAAACAGTTTTAAACACAATAGACAGTAGCATAAAGAACATACATGGAAGGCCGAATAGGCTAAATTAACACGATAAGCCAAATCAAGTTCAAAAAGGTCCTGAAGTCATTCCACATCATTGAATCCATTGAATTACATAAACACAGGAGCAGCATAGAGCGGACTCTCATAGCTGTAGACTGTAATCATTTCTCTTGGTTCATATGAAATAATTTTGACATTTAAGTCGCACCTGACTAGAAGTTCGAGGACACGCCAAACTATGAAAAAAGTGTGACTTATAGTCTGGAAAATTTGGTGTTAAAATGCAGCAAGTTTGGTTCTGTTGTAGTCAAAGCCTGGAAAATAGAGGGGAATCCCTCATTAAGTGATATATGGAGGATTTTTTTTCGGAGGGAGGGTGTGTGTCTGTGCGTGTCATTTTTAGACAAACATTTTTTTAATTATCTCATCTAAATGTCACCTAAATGTTTTCTCAGTCTTTACAGTGGTATAATATTGCACACTAGCTTACACACAGCACAAGGAAGGTTTCTTACAGACTGCAAGATTAATTTGAACTAAGTTCCCTGTTATAGGCAACCTTTCAATTTTTTCAAATTCCCAGTTTATTCCCATGAATTCCCGTTAATTCCCATGGAAAGTTTCCAGCTTTGAAGATTCCTGGAATTTTGCAATCTTAGTGTGTAGCTCACACTGTGTCTGATTCGTCATCTCAGTGGAGCTTCAGAGATTTTCTGTCTTAAGCAGAGCTGAATCTGATGTGTTGGATTAGTCTGTGTGTATTCTCTGTAAGGCGTGTAATTGTTTTGATGTTAAAATCCTCATCTCAGTCCAGTGTAATGTATGCAGTAATCATCTGTTTGACTTCTTGAAGAGTGTAAACATTGATTCAAGAGCGCTGTTTGCATTGTTTGTTTGTGTTGTCTATAGTTCAGGTGAGGATCATTGTTGTTGATGTTTGTGCTGCAGAAATGAGACGCTGCATGTTGAAGTTTTGTTTTCATGATAGATTCTGAATTCTTGAGCTTTGTCTATGCTGCTCATCATTGTGCCACGTTGTTTGATCAAACGTCTGTGACGTAGCTCAGTTTGAACAATAACAGGATAATATTCACCTTTATTTGTTTTAGTCAAACACAATGTAATACAGATTAATCTGCTGTAGTTTATCTTGCTTTCCTTTATTATCCATGCGTTGCATTACACAGTATATACTGTAATATATAGTACATGCTCTTGAGTCTGGACTGAGAAGAAGTTACTGTACAATATGTTGAGAGTACAGTGAATTCATAATTCAAGTTGTAATTTAATTAGATTATTTTTTAATTTCACATTGCTTCACACTGCAGTTTTGACCGCAGGGTTTAATTTGATCTTCCTGATGGGTTTGCTGTGCCAATAACACAGCTGAATATTATATACAGTATGTTACTGTAGTCAGTTTAAATGTGAAAGATTATTCGTTTGTGAGACATCTGACAAAAAAAGAAATCAAAGGGAAGACTGTTCACCTTTAGACACACACAAACACACACTCACAAACAACTGATAAAAGAATGTATTCTCTAAACACCGTTATCTTACTGTAAATATCAGTGCTCTGGGAACACAGTTTGGTTTCTATAAAAAGAAATCCTGTAAATGATAGGGGCTTGAAAATATACTGCATACTAGAAATGACCCATTTTATCTGAACTAACCGGAGGCACCTGCAGTGTAGTTAGCATCATGTGACCATAACTAACTCATATTTTAACTGTTTATTCATGCAACACAAAAAATGTAAAGAGAGAAGGTGTGTGTGTGTGTTTGATAATAAACTACCTGTGTGTGTGTGTGTGCGTATGTGCATGCGTGCGTGCGTGCGTGCGTGTGTGTGCATGTGTGCATGCGTGTGTGTGATAAAAGAAAACAGTAAAGTAAAATTGTGTTTATGTTTTGGAGTTTGTGTTGAGTTTTGGGAGTTTCTTTTCCTCTGTCACACTTTTATTTGATTGTATTTATTTCTTATATATTTAATGTCTTTTGTTCTTTCTGGGTCTCTCTGAAGAGCACCGCTCGCTCATCTGAGCCTCCCTCTCTTTTCTTCTGTTGCCACAGCAACAGGATGAGTTCCGTCTTGAGGAATGCTCACGGGCTTTTGTTGCTGTCGGCAGCGGGAGAGAAAGCCCGTTTAACGGCTGAACGTCAGGGAACCGGAAGTGTGTTCATCCTTTCTGATATGTAAAAACAATCTGACCTAAAGTAAAGCACTGGTGATGATCTCACTGACAGAAACAATAAATCATGTGTCATTAAAGATGTGTAACACTTCAACTATAACTACATCAGACTCAATCTCTAGATAATCACAGAAAAACAGTGCAGTTATAGTTGAGGGTTGCATGGAAAGATATTACACAACATTTAACATGTTTTTACATGAACTTAAAGAGTAAAACTGTCCACTGTATTAAATACACAGAGCAGATATAAATGACTGTACATTATTGTGTTACAGCTCCACTAAGAAGATATTTTGATGCATTTTGGTCAATCGGATCTAAATTGGACAACGTTAAAGACAGGTGTAAACGGGGTGTAACGCGTTTTAAGCTCATCCACTTTCGACCACATTGAGAGGTAGTCAAAAACACATTTGACCAGAATGCTTTTGTGGTGTAAACAAGGGGTTTTTAAACTGTGGGTCAGGACCCACTAATGGGTCGCACAGAGAAATTAGATGGGTTGCACTAAGTCACTTGGTTGTTGCAGTGAATTACATAAACATTTTGTCTTACTATCTCTTTCCCCGCCAGACTTTTTTTTTCAAGTTGCCCCACAGCATTTTTTGTGATTTTCACAAAATGCCTTCCAGAAAATTTTCTTCTATAAATATGATGATGTGATATTATCCGTTTAGTTGCATCGGACCCTCGGCCTTCTCTCACCATGCTTTTCTATCCTGGACTTGTTCTTTTAGTTGTCTATAGGCAGGCCAGAGTCAGTTTTTTTGTTATCCAGCCAATGTGCCCTTTGACGGCCTCTTCTTCTTGTTCCACTGACCATCCCAAGCATAATCGCCTTTTCCATAGAATTGGATCTCATCACGTGGCCAAAATAAGTGAGTCAGAGTTTGATGTTTCATGCCTGCAAGCGACATTTCTAGCTTGATGCATTCTAGCACTTCTTTGTTGGTGATCATTGCAGTTCACGGAATCCGCAATAGTCTACGCCAGCACCACAGTTCGAAAACATCGATGTTCCCTTGGTCAGCCTTTTTAAAGGGCCAGCTTTCGCACCCATACATGAAGATTGGGAAGACAATGGCTCTTACCATTCTGCTCTTTGTTTCAAGGCTGATATCTTTGCTCTTCCATATTTTGTGCATGCTCAGCATTGCACTGCGACCGAGTGCTATTCGTTGTTTGATTTCAGGACTAAATTTGCCATCTTGGGGAATCACGGAACCCAGGAAAACAAACTTCTGGACGCATTCAATCTCCTCATTGTTGATGGCTATTTTGACCTCTTGCTTTCCATCTGTCGTTAGGATCTTCATCTTTTTGATGTTAAGGTAGAGGACCATCTTTTCGCTTTCCTCCTTGACTTTTATTATGAGGTCTTTCAAGCCGTCTTCCATTTCTGCAAGCAGTGTTGTATCATCGACATAGCGGAGGTTATTATATTTCTGCCACTGATCTTCACACCTTTTCCTCTAGCTCTAATTTCCTCATGATAACTTCCATGCAGAGATTAAAGAGGAAGAGAGATAGAATGCACCCTTGTCTCACACCTTTTCTGATCTTGAACCACTCTGTGTCCCCATACTGTGTTCGGACTGTGGCCTCTTGATCTGTATAAAGCAATCTTATTAACTTGACCAGGTGTGGTGATACTCCAAATTCTCTCAGGGACTTCCATAGCTTGCCATGGTCAATGCAGTCGAACGCTTTGCTGTAGCTGATGAAGCACAAGAAGACATCCTTTTGATATTCGTGGGTTTTCTCCATGACCCACTGAAAGTTTGCAATGTGGTCGTGGATGCCATGGCCTCTCCGAAAACCTCTTGGGAGTCAGGTAGTTCTGTTTTGATTGTGGGTCGCAGGGGTTGCTGTATGATCTTCAAGAGGACTTTGCTCGCATGTGAGATCAGGGCTATTGTTCGATGCTTTGAACAGTCCCTTGCATCACCTTTTTTGGGCAGTCGGATAAATACTGTACTTTTCCAATCCCCCGGCCACGCACTGGTTTCCCAGATTTTTTGGCACAATGCTGTGATAGCCACTGGTGGAATAGGCCTTAGCATTTCCACCGGGATACGGTCAATACCTGGGGCCTTGTTGTTCGGTAATTTTTTCAATGCCCATTCAACTTCCTTTCGGAGGATGGATGGCTCCAGTTCCACTAGTTCATCACGGACAGGGCCGCTTATGTTGGCATACAGCTCTTCTGTGTATTCTCGCCATCGGTTTCTGATGCTTTGCTGGTCCGTCAGGTCTTTCCCGTGCTTGTCTTTGACTGCTCCTTTGCGTGCTGAAAATTGAGTTCGAAACCCTCTTTATTTGCACAAAGAGATCTCTGGTATGACTCCTCCTCGAAGCATCTTCTAGTTGTTTGCATCGCTCATCCCAATACGCTTCTTTGTCTTTCTGCGCTGCTCTTTGGAAATCAGCATTTAGCTTTCTGGACTCATCTCTGTTTCCATCTGCTTTGGCTGCTCTTCGCTGGTCAGCAATTTTGATGGTGCCTTCTGTTAGCCATTCGCTCCTTTTCTCCGGCTTCTTGTATGGGATATTCTTTGTCGCACTTTCGGGGATGATCGATTGAAACTCCTGCCACAATTCATCAGGCAGATTCGTGCAGGTGTCAAGCAACTCAAACTTGTTTTTCACCTCAACTGCATATCAATGCGGGATCTTTGAGACATCGAACCTCTTTGGCGCTGCAGTCCTCTTGATTTTACAGAGCTTGACCTTGATTTTGGCCACTCGCAGGTCATGATCAGAGCCACTGTCTGCACCAGGATAAGTTTTGGCAGCAAGCACAGATCTGCTCCAGCGTTGGCTGTGTCATGACTGCTGGGTGATCGATGGCTGTGTGATCTGTGTGTGTGTGTTGTTTACCTGTGGTGCCGGTTCCTCGTGTGTTCACTAACTCCGCCCCCTTGTTTCAGTGATTGTTCACCGGTGGTGTCTCGTTTACCTTTCCCTTTATATTGCACGTAGTCCTGTCCTTCGTTGCGCGCTCATTGTTTTATCACAGTCCTGCTGCCCTGCCTTGTCTTGTCAGTCGCTCTCTGTCTTCTCCTCTGTTACCCCAGGTTTGGTTTCGGCGTTCGGAGACACGTCTTCACCCGGACCGCTCGCTTGTGGAGCTCTGGATTATACTGACTTTGTTTGTCTCTCGATACAGCTGGTTCGCTTCGTTTCTAGGCGGTATACCAGCTGTCTCTCTCTCTCCGGTTTGCATCATCACCCGTGAGTGGAGTACACCCGTTTTTACCTTGTGGATTATATTGACTCTAACGACTGTTGTTTCTCGGAACCGCTGGTTCGCTTCGTTTTTAGGCGGTGACCAGTGGTTTCCGGGTGGTCCTTCTACATCTGGATTACACAGTGGATTACCCGTCTGAGAACTTGGACTTCCATCTCCGCCTGTCATCCACCTTCAGGGCGGCGTGTTTCATCCCTCTGTTGCGTGTGGTGACGGTGCTGGCGTTCTCGACGGAGCGCGTGGGTGGCTCTCTCTTCCTTTGGATCTGTACTGGATTATTGTGTAGTGCCGACTCACTCTCCCCTACTGTGAGAGTGCTTCATTCTCACAGTAGTGTTTCCATCGGAGTGAGTCAACGGGTGTACGCCGTGTGTGGATCTACCAGTGACTTTGCTCTCCTGTTTTCTATTTTTTCTAAATAAACTATTTAACTTGCACTTGACTCTGAGTCCGTTTCCTGACAGATGAGCGCGCCAAAAATGGAGTCAGCAAGTTTAGAGAGTCTGGAGGTGCAGACCGCCCTTCACCAGCAGGGGGCGGCCATCGACCAACATTCGTCGTTATTGTCTGCTGCTGCCAGAGATTTCAGCATCCTGTCTGAGCAACTGAAAGAGCTCAGCAATCGCTTGGACCAAGTGACTCCTCGCCATGAAGCCTCAACCTCATCCGGAGGAGCCGCTTCATTTGAACGGGAGCCACACACGGCTACACCCCCCACCTACAATGGCGATCCCAACACCTGCAGATCCTTTTTACAGCAGTGCTCTCTCGTCTTCGCACTCCAGCCCCGTCGATTTTCTTCATCCACTTCCAAGGTGGCCTATGTCCTGACATTACTCACTGGAAGGGCGAGAGACTGGGGTATGGCCGCCTGGGGGGCTAAAGCTCCTTTTACTTTTTCATTGGAGGCTCTCGAGGAGGAGATGTTAAAGCTGTTTGACCGCTCACTCAAGGGAGACATGGCAGCGGCTGAGTTGGTGAGATTACGGCAACGTAATGACTCTGTGACAGATTTTGCCATACGATTCAAAACGCTCGCTATTTGCTGCAACTGGAATGACGCGGCATTAAGAGCACAGTTCCTCGAGGGTCTCACGCCAGGTATTCAAGACGAGATTGCACTGAGGGAGCCACCCACGTCCCTGGAAGCTGCCATCGATCTGGCTCTGAGGGTCGAGTCTCGCCATCGGCAGAGAGATCTGCGTCGCTCATTTCGCCAGCTGATGTCTGAACCAGGGGAGATCGCTTCAGAGACGCCCTCCGAGGAGCCTATGCAGCTGGGCAAGTTCCGAATTTCTGCTGGAGAGAGAAGTCGTCGGCTATCTAATGGCCTCTGTTTGTACTGTGGCAAGCCGGGGCATCTGGCGGCCACCTGTCCGGTAAAAGCTCACGCCCGCCGATGAACCTGGGAGTCTCGGTGGGCGCATCGTCATTTAAATCTCCCGTAAGCAGCACCACACTACCTGTCATGATTAACTCTTTCTCGTCACAGGCGTTGCTGGATTCCGGTGCGGAGGCGTGTCTTTTGGATGCTGGGTTGGCCAAGTCCTGGGGTATTCCATTCATCCCTCTCTCCTCTCCTTTGTCTGCCTGGACATTGAAGGGCCAGCATATGGCTGTGATCACGCACCGCACACCCCCTGTGAGTTTGTTTGTTTCTGGCAATCATCGTGAGGAGATTGAATTTTACATCTTAGAGGATTCACAATCGCCAGTCATTTTAGGTCATGACTGGCTATCCAAACATAATCCTCACGTTGATTGGCAGAACAATGTTGTGTTATCGTGGAAGTCTTCGTGTTATGTTTCTTGTCTTGGTCCTGCTCCCTCTCTTGTCTCTTGTTCTGTCTCGCAGGTCCCGGCTATCGATCTCTCAGGGGTCCCGGCGGAGTACTCGGATCTGTATCAGGTTTTCAGTAAGTCCCGGGCTACTTCTCTGCCTCCTCATCGGTCGTATGATTGCGAGATCAAACTCCTTCCCAACACTTCTCCGCCTAAGGGTCGTATATTTTCCCTAGCTAAACCAGAAAGAGAGGCTATGGATAAATACATTAATGACGCTCTTAAAGCCGGTCTCATTCGCCGCTCCTCGTCTCCAGCTGGTGCTGGATTTTTCTTTGTAAAAAAGAAAGACGGGTCTCTTCGTCCGTGCATTGATTATCGAGGGTTGAATGACATTACTGTTAAGAATAAGTACCCCTTGCCTTTAATGTCATCAGCATTCGAGTTATTACAGGGAGCGCGCGTATTTACCAAGTTAGATCTGCGCAACGCTTATCACTTGGTACGTATTAGAGAGGGCGATGAGTGGAAGACAGCCTTTAATACACCTTCTGGACACTGGGAATATTCCGTTCTGCCGTTCGGTCTTTGTAACGCTCCAGCTGTCTTCCAGACCATGGTCAATGAAGTGCTGGGTGACATGATTAACAGATTTGTCTTTGTGTATCTCGATGACATTCTCATCTTCGCTGAGGAGAGACGCTGAGGCAACGTCATCAGAGAGAGACGCTGAGAGAAAGACGAAGAGAGGAGTCGCAAGCCCGAAGCTCCGTTGAGCTTATCAGCTAAATCCTATTTTTTCACTATCTTATTCCTATCTATATAATATAACTTATTAGTTTATCTTAGGAATACTTTACCTTGACGATTACTGAATTATATTACTAAGCGAAACGATTTTATCACTTGTAACACCCAGTTTTAGCATATAGCCCTCTAGCATTTCTTACCGTCTGTTTACTTAAACCTGCCTTCTTTGGCGATCTAATGGCGGATTCATCCGAGGTATGCTTTTCTGATCTGTCCACACCAGATCGGGAAGCTGTGAAGGAGGTGCTGCCCGGCCTTCGCAGAGTCAGCGTGCCTCACATCACCCTGACCACAGACACTCGTAGGCGGCCGAGGCGTACTGCGAGCCAGCACCCGTCTCGATGCAGCTTCTCGGACCGCGTTCAGACGAACGGAGACGCCATCGCCCAGCATGAACACGGTAAGACTCCGCTTGTCATTGTAACCTGCACTACTTGCCACATGTACAGTTTAGCTTCTTCCGTCAGCATAGAGGGGTTTACATGTGCTAAGTGTATTGAAGTAGTAAGGCTGACGGAGAAGGTTGCTGAACTAGAAGCGCGCATCCGAACGCTAGTTGAGGACAGTAAGACCGCTAATGTTATTGTTACAAACACTGTTTCGGGTGCGCCTAGTGTTAAGCGTAATACACATGGCTCGGTTCCGACTTCAGAGTCAAGGCGGCTGACTAACTGGGTGACTGTCAGGCGGCATAGTCACATTCGGCACCCAAATCACGCTCCTGTTTTAATATCAAACAGATTTTCTCCACTCAGCAATACACCGGCTGAGACGTCTGTTAAAAGTGCCCTGGTTATTGGAGATTCTATACTCAGGAACGTTGACATTGAGGCACCAGCCACCATAGTCGATTGTATACCGGGAGCCAGAGCGTCTGACATTAGATCCAAATTAAAAGTGCTGGCTAATGCTAAACGTAAGTTTTCTAAGATTGTTATTCACGCCGGCACGAATGACACCAGACTCCGCCAGTCGGAGATCACCAAAGATACTATTAAAGAGGTGTGTGAAATTGCAAAAACAATGTCAGACAATGTAATTTGCTCTGGTCCCCTCCCCGCCTACCGGGGAGATGAAACTTACAGTAGATTAGTGTCTCTTCATGGCTGGATGTCAAAGTGGTGCCCTCAGCATAACGTAGGGTTTATAGACAATTGGAAGCATTTCCGGGGAAGACCTGACCTGCTAAAGAGAGATGGCCTCCATCCGTCTCCGGAAGGTAGTGCTATACTCTCTAGAAATCTGACCAATAGTCTTACTTTTGATATAGTCTGACTATCCAGGGCCCAGGTCAGGAAACAGACAGATCGGCTTACCCATCAGTCTGTTAGCTGCCTTGACATGTCAAGATCACATATATCCCAGCACATAGAGCCTTTTTTACCAGAGTACCAACACATCTCGACTGTGTCTGTTCCTCGAACAAATAAATACAGAGCACCGTCTACCTCGTCTCGTACAAATCTTATTAACATAAAATTAGAACACAATACACTAAAAGATGAAACTCAAATGTTAAAATTCGGCTTTCTTAACATTAGATCGCTTACCAATAAAGAACCTATTATCAATGAAATAATTACTGACCAAAACTTAGATGCACTCTGTTTAACAGAGACCTGGCTTAAAGCAGACGATTACATCAGTTTAAACGAATCCACCCCACAAGACTATTATTATAAACAGGTTCCTCGTCTAAAAGGGAGAGGGGGTGGTGTAGCTACAATATACAACAAAATGTTCAAAGTAAACCATAAATCAGAACTAAAATTTAATTCATTTGAAATAATACTGCTAAACATGGAAATAACTGATCGTAACAACAAACAGCTTTCGTTCATTTTAGCTACCATATATAGGCCTCCGGGCCACCACACAGATTTTCTTAAAGAAATAGCAGACTTCCTATCTGAGCTTACAGTCACTGTAGACAAAGCTCTTATCGTTGGTGATTTTAACATCCATGTGGATAACTCAAAAGATGCATTAGGACGTGCGTTTATGGATGTTCTAAATTCTCTCGGTATTAAACAAAACGTGTCTGGACCCACGCATACTCGTAAGCACACATTAGACTTAATTCTGTCACTCGGACTCAATATTAATGACATCGAAATATCACCCCAGAGCGATGCCGTTTCAGACCATTGCCTTGTGTCATACACAATACTTCTAGATAGGACCGCTCAGTCTACAACATGCTACAGATTAGCCAGAACAATAATTTCCACCACTAAAGATAGCTTTATTAGCACTCTTCCAGACCTGTCTCAAATGAAACATGTAGCAGATAACCGTGAAGATCTGGATATTATAATAGAAAACCTGAACAACGTTTGCTCTAGCACGATGGATGCCGTTGCTCCCATACGAAAAAAGAGAATCAAAGGAAAAACGCCAGCTCCATGGTATGACCATCATACTGCAGCCCTTAAAAAAGTAGCTAGAAAAATGGAAAGAAACTACCGAAACACAAAGTTAGAAGTATGGCGTTCAGCATGGAAAGAGAGTGTTCAACACTACAGACAGGCTATTAAAACCGCCAGATCTACCTATCTCAGTACGCTTATTAAAGAAAATCATAACAACCCTCGTTTCCTCTTTAGCACAGTTGCGAAACTGACTAGAAACAAAGAACAAACAGAAACCAATAGTAAATTCCAACACAATAGTAACGACTTCATGAACTTCTTTACTAACAAAATTATTTCTATTAGGGAAAACATAGAAACTACGCAAGCAGCCACCACTCAACCCAATAGTACATTTACCACTAGATTATCATACGAACATCTTGAGTCATTTAAACCTACTACAATAGAAGAGCTCTCTAAATTAGTAACGTCATCTAAATCATCGTCCTGTATATTAGACCCCATTCCCACAAAATTACTAAAAGAGGTATTTCATGTAGTGTCCGACTCGGTACTAAATATCTTTAACTCATCGCTAGAATTAGGATACGTTCCAACAGCTTTCAAACTAGCAGTTATTAGACCGCTCATTAAAAAACCAAACCTTGACCAGGGAGATCTTAATAACTTTAGACCAATCTCAAATCTACCTTTTCTTTCTAAAATATTAGAAAAAATAGTGGCAAGCCAGCTACGCACATTCATAGCGAATAATAATACATATGAAAAGTTCCAATCAGGATTCAGGCCCCACCATAGCACAGAGACAGCGCTGCTTAGAGTTACAAATGACCTCCTATTAACATCCGATCGTGGTGAAATCTCAATCCTTATATTACTAGACCTTAGTGCAGCCTTTGACACAATAGATCACAGAATCCTACTCAATAGACTAGAAAACTATGTTGGCATCAGTGGTCAGGCGTTAGCCTGGTTTAGATCGTATCTAACCAATCGATATCACTTTGTTTATGTAAATGAGGAAGAGTCACATCACTCCCCCGTTAAATACGGCGTACCTCAGGGATCAGTTCTAGGCCCTATCCTATTCTCGTTATATATGTTACCTCTAGGAGACATTATCAGGAAACATAACATAAGTTTTCACTGCTATGCGGATGATACCCAGCTTTACATCTCGTCACATCCTAGCGAAACCCACCAGTTTGCTAAGCTAACAGACTGCATTAGTGATATTAGGGACTGGATGGCACATAACTTTCTTATGCTAAACTCCAATAAGACAGAGATACTTATTATTGAACCAAATCGCTCCAAACATAATATGTCAGATTACAAGTTGCCCATAGATGGCTGCACGGTGGTGCCATCTTCCACGGTTAAGAATTTAGGCGTAATGTTTGACAGCAATCTATCTTTCGATAGTCATATCTCCAACGTCTGCCGCACAGCATTTTTCCATCTTAGAAATATCTCAAAAATACGCCATATGCTGTCTGCATCAGATGCAGAAAAGCTTATCCATGCTTTTATGACCTCTAGATTAGACTATTGTAACTCGTTACTCGGGGGATGCCATGCAAATCAGGTAAACAAGCTACAGCTGGTTCAAAACGCCGCCGCAAGAGTGCTTACTCGATCTAAAAAGTATGACCACATTAGTCCAATTCTGGCATCTTTACACTGGCTACCAGTTAAATATCGCATACAATTTAAAATATTACTAATCACCTACAAAGCCTTAAATGGCCTAGCGCCCTCGTATATAAAAGAACTACTATCAGAATACAATCCACCACGTAAACTGCGATCACAAAATTCGGGTTACTTAATTATCCCTAGAATATCAAAAGTGTCTAAAGGTGGTAGATCCTTTTCCTATTTAGCCCCTAAGCTCTGGAATGATTTACCAAATAATGTTCGAGTATCAGACACAGTCGATCAATTTAAATCTAAACTTAAGACATTCTTCTTTAACAAAGCATTCACATAGAATGTCCAGTAAATGTACTTTTCCCGCAGTAGTTATTTTGTCTAGAACAAAGCACTCACATACCTCATACGGGTAATTTACTCTTGCCGCAATAGTTAGCCTGTCTGGAACCGAGCTGAATTAAACCACTATAATGTATGACACTTGCATTACATGCGAACGGCCCCTACGCTAATAGAATTCTGTTTTTGTCTCCCTGTCTCGTCCTCGACTCTGAGGACAATGAGACAAACAGACCCAGTTCCTGTTGCTGTGAAGGTCATCGCACCACTAATCAACTGGCTGTCCTTCAACGTGACGCCCAACCGATGCGCGACCAACGGCCACCGGCTGAACCAGTTTAATCCGCTTACACGCTTCCTATCCCTACCGTGTCTATATATTATAAATATAAATACTAATCTCTCCCTAGGGTTTTTTGTCCTTCTAGGATTTTTTCCCATTGGGTTTTCTCCTAGGGGGTTTTTTAGTCCCAGGGAGAGTCAGCCAACTTTGGCTTAACTTAGCACTTTACTGTATACGTTACATTATTAATATGCTCGCTTACACGGTTTTTTATCCTTAGCCGCTATATTCTACTTCTTATACTATGTATTGATTTTCAATGTTCTCCTCTACATCTACTCATGTAAAGCTGCTTTGCAACAATTAACAATTGTGAAAAGCGCTATATAAATAAAATTGAATTGAATTGAATTGAATCTTTTCTCCCTCCATGCAGATACACACTCAGCACGTTCGCATGGTTTTACAACGGCTATTAGAGAATCAGCTATTCGTTAAGGCGGAGAAGTGCGAGTTCCACAAGAAGTCGGTTTCGTTTCTGGGTTTTGTCATTGCCGAAGGAGAAATTCGTCCCGATCCCGCTAAGGTTAAGACGGTTGCCGATTGGCCAGTACCCGACACTCGGAAGGAGCTTCAGCGATTTCTGGGGTTCGCCAATTTTTATCGGCGTTTCATCAGAAATTTTGGTCAGATCGCTAAGCCTCTCACCGCTCTCACTTCACCTAATGTATGTTTCCGTTGGAGTAGAGAGGCTCAGGAGGCCTTTGATGTGTTAAAATCCCGGTTCATCTCTGCGCCTGTCCTCTCTATTCCCGATCCGGCTAAACAATTTATAGTGGAAGTGGATGCATCTGATGTCGGGGTAGGCGCCGTTTTATCACAGCGATCGTCTATTGATGGGAAAGTACATCCGTGTGCTTTTTTCTCTCACCGGTTAAACCCAGCAGAACGTAATTACGACATAGGGAATCGGGAGCTGTTGGCGGTTAGACTCGCTTTGGGTGAATGGCGTCACTGGTTGGAGGGAACCTCGGAGCCCTTTCTGGTCTGGACGGATCATAAGAATCTTGAATATATCCGTTCGGCCAGAAGACTAACATCTAGGCAGGCTCGTTGGGCACTCTTCTTTGATCGTTTCAACTTCACCCTCTCGTACCGGCCTGGCTCGAAAAATACCAAACCTGATGCTCTCTCCCGTCTGTTCGAAAAGTCCGATTCGGAGAGGACGGAGACCATTCTCCCGGAGGGGAGGGTGGTCGGCGCCCTCGTGTGGGGAATCGAACAGCGGGTGAGAGAGGCCGGTCGGGAGGGGGAAGTTCCGGAGGGGTGTCCAGCGGGTCGCCTATGGGTTCCTGAGCGGTTACGTTCCGATGTCATCCGGTGGGGTCACGAGTCCAAATTTGTCGGCCATCCAGGTATTCGGAGAACGTTGGCTGCCGTCCGTCAGCGTTTTTGGTGGCCTTCTATGTCCACTGACGTCAGACAGTTTGTATTAGCCTGTTCGGTTTGTGCTCGTAATAAAGCATCTAATTTACCACCCGCTGGTCTGCTTAAATCTTTGCCCGTGCCCTCCCGCCCCTGGTCTCATATAGCCCTTGATTTTGTCACCGGCTTACCGGCATCTAATGGTAACACTGTTGTTCTAACTGTGGTGGCTCGTTTTTCGAAGGCGGTTCATTTCATTCCCCTGCCCAAGCTACCTTCTGCAAAAGAGATGGCTCAGGTTTTGATTAATCACGTTTTTCGGTTACATGGTATTCCGACTGACGTAGTATCAGATAGGGGTCCTCAGTTCATCTCTCGTTTTTGGCAGGAGTTTTGTAGACAAATTGGCGCCACGGCCAGCTTGTCTTCTGGTTATCACCCGCAGACCAATGGGCAATGCGAACGGGCTAATCAGGATCTCGGTAGAACGCTCCGCTGTCTGTCGTCACAATATCCGAATTCCTGGTGCGATCAGCTCCCGTGGGTTGAGTATTCTCATAATTCTCTTCCCGTTACGTCTACCAATTTGTCCCCGTTTGAACTTTCCATCGGTTATCAACCTCCCCTGTTTCCATCACAGGAACCCGAGGCAGCGGTTCCGTCTGCGTTAGCTTTCGTACGCAGGTGCAGACGCACCTGGAGGAGAGCTAAGACACTGTTATTATCCAATTCCAGACGAACCAAAGCTGCAGCTGATCGTCATCGGCGACCTCCACCCCGTTACGTTTGTGGTCAAAAGGTATGGCTTTCTACCAAGGATCTGTCTCTCCGTGAGCCTTCTCGTAAGCTGGCTCCGAGATTCATTGGGCCATACAGTATTTCTAAGGTCATTAATCCGGTGACGATTAAGCTTAAGTTACCTCTTTCTCTTGGTCGGGTTCACCCTGTTTTTCATGTATCCAAGGTTAAACCTGTGATGTTTGCTCGCTATAACCCCCCTGTCTCTGCCCCCAATCCCCCCGCCCCTCGTCTAGTGGATGGTGCCCCTGTCTACACTGTTAAGAGGTTACTAGACTCCCGCCGCAGGGGCAGAGGATTTCAGTATTTAGTGGATTGGGAAGGATACGGTCCTGATGAGAGGAGCTGGGTTCCGGGTCGGGATTTGCTGGATCCTGGGCTGATCGAGGACCTCCGTCGGCGACAGGGTGAGTCTCCCGGTCCGTCTGGTGCCGGTCGTGGAGGGGGGGCTACTGTCATGACTGCTGGGTGATCGATGGCTGTGTGATCTGTGTGTGTGTGTTGTTTACCTGTGGTGCCGGTTCCTCGTGTGTTCACTAACTCCGCCCCCTTGTTTCAGTGATTGTTCACCGGTGGTGTCTCGTTTACCTTTCCCTTTATATTGCACGTAGTCCTGTCCTTCGTTGCGCGCTCATTGTTTTATCACAGTCCTGCTGCCCTGCCTTGTCTTGTCAGTCGCTCTCTGTCTTCTCCTCTGTTACCCCAGGTTTGGTTTCGGCGTTCGGAGACACGTCTTCACCCGGACCGCTCGCTTGTGGAGCTCTGGATTATACTGACTTTGTTTGTCTCTCGATACAGCTGGTTCGCTTCGTTTCTAGGCGGTATACCAGCTGTCTCTCTCTCTCCGGTTTGCATCATCACCCGTGAGTGGAGTACACCCGTTTTTACCTTGTGGATTATATTGACTCTAACGACTGTTGTTTCTCGGAACCGCTGGTTCGCTTCGTTTTTAGGCGGTGACCAGTGGTTTCCGGGTGGTCCTTCTACATCTGGATTACACAGTGGATTACCCGTCTGAGAACTTGGACTTCCATCTCCGCCTGTCATCCACCTTCAGGGCGGCGTGTTTCATCCCTCTGTTGCGTGTGGTGACGGTGCTGGCGTTCTCGACGGAGCGCGTGGGTGGCTCTCTCTTCCTTTGGATCTGTACTGGATTATTGTGTAGTGCCGACTCACTCTCCCCTACTGTGAGAGTGCTTCATTCTCACAGTAGTGTTTCCATCGGAGTGAGTCAACGGGTGTACGCCGTGTGTGGATCTACCAGTGACTTTGCTCTCCTGTTTTCTATTTTTTCTAAATAAACTATTTAACTTGCACTTGACTCTGAGTCCGTTTCCTGACAGGCTGCAGATGATATAGTCTATTTGGTTGCGATGCAGGCCATTTGGGAAAGTCCATGTGTACAGACAGCGTTTGGACTGCATAAACCATGTGTTTGCAACCCTGAGGTGACTTTCTTGGCAAAACTGCAACAGGCGATTGCCCACTTTGTTCTGTTCTCCTAATCCAGGAGTGGGGAACCCTGGGTCCTGGAGGGCCACTGTCCTGCAGAGTTTAGTTCCAACCCTCATCAAACACACCTGAATTTAATTTCCAAGTAATCCTAAAGACTTGAATTAGATTTTCAGGTGTGTTTAATTAGGGTTGGAACTAAACTCTGCAGGACAGTGGCCCTCCAGGACCAGGGTTCCCCACCCCTGTCCTAATCCAAACCGGCCAACAGTACCAGCCACTCCTTGGCTTCCAATTTTTGCTTTAAAATGTCCCATAAGTATAGGATATCCGTCTTCTGTACCTGTTTCATTGCTTCATCGATTTTGGCATAAAAGCTTTCAAATTCTTCTTCCAGAGCATCGGTTGTCGGCGCATAGACCTGCAAAACCGTGACGTTGAGTGGTTTTCCGTGGAGGTGATTGGCCATGATCCGGTCATTGATGATGTTATAACTTTCTACTGCGCAGGCGATGTTCTTGTGTGCTATGAAAGCAACTCAGTTCTTCCTAATTTCCAGATGACCAGAATAGTACACTGAATAGCGTCATACTGGAAATGGCCATTGTCCTTCCAGTGTAGCTCCCTGATTCCGAGTAGATCGATGTTAAGCCTGTTCCAGCTTGACAATATCCAGCTTTGCCTGACTCATTCCTTGGACGTTCCATGTTGCGATCTTGTTTGTTTTTGCATCTCCCTCCATTCATCTTGGGTTGGATCGGCATCTGGACCTCCCAAGGGGTTTGTCCCCCAAATGCGTAATAGTCGCCTCGATTACCAAAGAGGGATCTTTGCTCTTCCCCAGTTGTTTTATGGGTACTTACTGGCCTGGGGGTCCTACCATTGGGTACCATATTTGAAGCATGTAGGAGATATTCCATGAATTTTCTTGGTGGCAGTTTTCCGGGGTAGGTCGCCAGGTCTTTCCCCAACCCTCCCCATTTTTCCAGGCTTGGGACCGGCATGTAGGTGTTACCCCTCATGGCTGGGTCGAATAAATAAACAAAAAAAATATATCAAATGAAAGTACAGAGACTCTGCTTTCAAACATACAAACAAGACGGGAAAAAAAACAGTTTCTTCCTATCTTCATCTTTTTATCACCTCTCAAATATGGGTAGGTTTCTTCAAAAAAAAAATAAAAAAACTTTTGTTTGAGATCAGATTCAGAGCAATGAGCAAAACATACACAGAGTTTATAATGTTGTTGAATTAGTTGATGCTTCAGATTTTTATAAATTGGGTAAGAGCGCCACCTTGAAAGTTGAAAAATGTTGCATTTACTTCACACAAGCGCAGCCATGTCCCCTGCTGCCATGGGATCGTTATGAAGTGACATAATTATGTGACGTGAACATCACTGAAAAGCTGCAAACAGTTTTTGCAAGTTCCCGCAGTTTGCAAGTTTCATTGCATAAAATTGCATAAATATCCCGCATATTCCATCAAATTTTTTTAAGAAAACGTGCCACAAGATCAAGAATTTTTGCTCGCAACAATCTCAAAAAAACTCTGCGTTTTTCTGGAAGGACTGTTAATAGCCGGTATAAACAGTCTCTAAGAGTTCAGTGTTTGTCAATCATCAGATTGCGTGTGCATGTGTGCATCTGTGTTTCTGTGTGTGTTGGTCAGGTCATGATCCACCTATCAGAGGTCTCTCACAGCCCTAAACCTGTCATCAACTACTAGACACTTTCAATTAAGTTGATTTAAAAACTCTGCTGTTGCTATGGAGATGAGAGAGTCGTCGTGGAGACAAAAGGACTTGAGTGAGGTAGTGATGTGTGTTTACTGATGGTTTTTAATGAGTTGTGACAGGCGTTCTGTTGTGTGCATTAATCCTGTAGTGTGTGATGTCACTGTGTTGTTTCTCATCTGTCTGTCATCCGTTTGAGATTCTGGAATGTGAAAAATGTCACTTGTCTCTGAATTCTCCCTGCGGCATTCCCCAATTAAATATTCCTTTCATTTATTCTGTGCAGGAGCTTCAGACCACTTCTGTCTTCTCCTCTCATTGTCTTCCCTCATCTTTTCCTTTGATTCTCTCCTCTCATTCACTCCTCTTGTTTCCTCGTGTTATTCACTCCTCTCATTCACTCCTCTTGTTTCCTCGTGTTATTCACTCCTCTCATTCACTCCTCTCATTCTCTCCTCTCTTTCTCTCCTCTCATTCTCTCCTCTCTTTCTCTCCTCTCATTCACTCCTCTTGTTCTGTACTCTAATTTCCTCCTCTCTTCCACTCCCCTCATTCACTTCATTCATTCACTCCTCTCATTCACTCCTCTCATTCACTCCTCTCATTCTGTCCTCTCATTCACTCCTCTCTTTCACTCTTCCACTCCCCTCATTCACTTCATTCATTCACTCCTCTCATTCACTCCTCTCATTCTGTCCTCTCATTCACTCCTCTCTTTCACTCCTTTCTTTCACTTCCCTCATTCACTCCTCTCATTCACTTCTCTCATTCTGTCCTCTCATTCACTCCTCTCTTTCACTCTTCCACTCCCCTCATTCACTTCATTCATTCTCTCCTCTCTTTCAGTCCTTTCATTCTCTCCTCTCATTCACTCCTCTCTTTCACTCCTCTCGTTCACTCCTCTAATTCACTCCTCTTGTTCTCAACTCTCATTCACTCCTCTCTTTCACTCTTTCACTCCTCTCGTTCACTCCTCTAATTCACTCCTCTTGTTCTCAACTCTCATTCACTCCTCTCTTTCACTCTTTCACTCCTCTCGTTCACTCCTCTCATTCACTCCTCTCTTTCACTCCTCTAATTCACTCCTCTTGTTCTCAACTCTCATTCACTCCTGTAATTTCCGCCTCTCGTTCACTACTCTCATTCTCTCCTCTCATTCACTCCTCTCTTTCACTCCTCTTGTTCACTCCTCTAATTTTCGCCTCTCATTCACTCCTTTCATTCCCTCCTCTCGTTCTCTCCTCTCATTCTCGTCTAATTTCCTCATCTCTTTCTCTCCTCTCTCTTCGCTTTATCTTTTAGCCTCTTTTCTCAGAATTAGTATGTTTACTAGATTGTTTTATAGATCATTAGCTGATGAAATCCAGAAGTCAACAGCTTGATCAGTGTTTTCATCACACTGAAAGCTCTGCTCCTTCAGCTGAAACTAAACTCATTTTGTTAACACAATCTAAACCTTGTTGTATGTTTCATAAACGAGTCTGTGGTTCTTTCTCAAATGCTTCCATTTTCCAATCAAACTCTCTGGGAAACGGTCTTCATTATTGTGTATATGCTTCTATTAAACCTGTAGAAATAGATTCTTTAAAAGCTGTTCAGATCTGACCGCCTGTTATTTGAGTCTCTGCAGACTCGTGTTAGTATTAACACTGACCCAGGGTCAGCAATAAATGACAGTCAATGGTCATAAATCCCACAGGGCGAGATGTGAACCTGCCGCTGGTTCCTGTCTGGCTGCAGGACATCACTGTTGATAAATGTTTAATAATCTATTAATAATGAGCGAATGTGAGCAGAGGAATGGATCATCATTAGATTCTCTGTGTAATGTGTGTGTGTGTGTGTGTGTGTGTGTGTGTGTGTGTGTGTGTGTGTGTGTGCGTGTGTGTGTAGCGTAACTCTTCTCATGGGACTCATGTCAACTTTAATGAGCCATCGCACTTAGACAAGCTTGTGCTCATCGGAAGCATCTGGGAGTTTTACTGTTATCCAGTTACATGAGCTGAGAGGAGAACATGTGGGCATGTGTGGATTTTAGATTGTTACAAATGTGTTTGTGTTTGTACATGCAGGGTACACAACTGCATCAACACACAGTAATGTCAGTAGCATACTAACTAGGGATGTAACGATTAAATCGTGGGTCCCATTAAAAATGCCTGTCTGAAATGGATTCTGAATCGCAAGGCTGTGATTCTGTGTTTCATGCACAGCTTGTGCATTTACTACAGCTCTGTGATCAGTAGGAAGTCCTTATCAATCTAAAATCACTACGAGTTTGACTCGTTTATAACGTGCATTTAAAAAAAACAACACTCGACAAACACAATCATTCAAAATATTCTCTAATATCATGAAAATACCTGAAACAATCTGAAGAACAGCGATATAAATATCCCTGTAGACATTTCCTGGAATAGCGTTTGTAACGCTACTTCTTCTGTGGCACAAATGGAGTTTCGGCATGAGAGTGCCCCCTGGCGTTCTGGGATATCCTGCCTGGATTTCACCGTAATTCATTCAAATTCATTTATTAAGAACGTGCATTTGCACGGTTAATCGTTACAGCCCTAATACTAACACAACACAAACACTGATGCTGATTTACAGATGACAGGCCTTTAAACTAATAGTGGTTTAACATTTTTATGTGACTGTGCTTCAGTCTGTAGAAAACTGTTGTAATAAACAAATGCAATCTGAATTAGGGATGCACCGAATATTCGGCCACCGAAAATTTTCGGCCGAAAATGGCCCTAAAGAGCATTTTCGGCTTTCGGCCGAAAGACTTTTATCACCGAAACAATACGGCCGAAATGTTGTGATGACGCAAACAGAAACCGCGACCTGCTTGTCTGAAGCAACATGTATGCGGCGTGGATGTATTTAACCGCAAAAAAGCGCTAAAGCACGCACAGAGGCACATGCGGTTGTGTCCGGTCCAGACGTGATCATCACAGTGAGTACGCCCTTCAAAGATCAGAACTCTTGATGTGTAAACTTTAGAGAGAGTCGCGCAAATGTGTCTCATACTGTATAGTCCATTAACATACATGTGCCGAATAAAGCAATGAAAAACAATGTAACGTTTTTATGCTGCGCTGTTTGGGATTCGCCTTCGTTCTCTGTGTAACGTAAAATCTTTCTGTTATTGACAGGGCACATATAAACAAAATTATCTCCAAAGTATTCTTTTTCTAATAAAAACATTTGTTAATGTCTTAAGTGTATGTATAGATTACAGTCATAAACCAGTCTCTGCTTGTTTAAAGAGACAGTAACCTCAATTAACCTACTTAAGTCTAACAAAGAGACAAATAGCTCTAAAAATAATAATATATTTAATTTATACAATAAAGTCAGTGTTATAACTCATTTAATTTGATTTCTGTACCTAATGCTAATGTTAGCCCTTATTATTACACGGCTCTCTGGAATGCTTGATTCTGATTGGTCAGTTGAGACATTTGCAGGTTTGTTCTTTTCAAATAATAACCGCTCCAAAATAATAACGCATAGCCGGACTACTTGCACGAGTAAAATCGCTCCGCGCCAATAAAGATCAATAGAATCTTTATCTGTTTGGCGCCATCTTATGACAAACACTGGACAACCACGACAAGACACAGAGAGCTTACTGAGACTGAACTTGACAAAATAGAGCATGACAGCTACGAAGCCAACACACAAAAAAATACAGAATGGGCATTAAAACTTCTCAAAGACTGGCTAAAGAGAAAAAATGGAGACAGACAAGTATGAAGCAGAGGATCTTAATAAGGTATTACCATCATTTTATGCATCTGTGCAAAGTTTCGCGGAAGGATAAAAATGTTAATTTAAAACAAATATGCCAATAAAATGTTTCAAATTCATATTCATGTCCAGTTTTTTTTCTTATGTGGCAAGTAGCCGTGTAATAAGCGGGATAATGTAGAGGCAGCCGGTAGTTATTGGAAAATAAGCCCATTCAGTGTGATACAAGACCCTCC
Source organism: Paramisgurnus dabryanus (assembly GCF_030506205.2). NCBI lineage: Eukaryota > Metazoa > Chordata > Actinopteri > Cypriniformes > Cobitidae > Paramisgurnus > Paramisgurnus dabryanus. The sequence continues at coordinate 597,891 of NC_133343.1, forward strand.
GCTTCGCGTCGGGTCCTGATCACACTGTCGGGGCTTATTTCCCAATAACTACCGGCTGCCTCTACATTATCCCTTACTTAATGTGCAGCTTTGTTCTTTTCTATAAATGTTTGTAATTTCTTTATTTGTTATTAGATTTTTCCCACCCCCTTTTTGCTGATCTGAAAAATAATCCGATCCGTGCCTCAAAAACTGTAATGTGATCCGAACCATGAGTTTTGTGATCTGTCACATACCCCTAGTAAAGTTAGTACACAGTGATAGCCATAAATGCATTTGTACTAATAATTGGCATAATAATTTATTTCGGTGTTTCAGTTTCGGTGTTTCGGCCTTGGTTTCCTCATTTTCGGTTTTCGGTTTCGGCCAAGAATTTTCATTTCGGTGCATCCCTAATCTGAATATTACTCTAGTATCTGTATTTTATCGTTTTAAAGAAATTTGAGTATTTTGTGAGTAAAATGCACACAGATAATGGGCTTAAATTTTTGTTTGTACTGAGTATTTCCTGTTTGTGTTTAGTATTTATTGTAAAACCTTTTCAATGTTTGATCATTGTATCTCCTTAACTTTAATCTGTACATGGTTTGAGCGGGTCAGTATGTTGGTTATCCTGTTAAACTGTGTGACGTTGGGAATGTATCAACCCTGTGAGAAAGTTGACTGTTCCTCTGAACGCTGTTATATACTGCAGGTGAGTCTCATCTCATCTTATCTTTATTCTTCTCATTACATTCTAGCATTTTGCAATAGTTTGTATTACAATTGTAAATTAGTGTAAATCAGAAAATGTGCTTGTTATTGTAATTGGTCTCAACTCAGGGACCATTTTTAGTATGCAAGAAATTTTGATGCACATGTAATATCATGAGAAATGTTGGAGTCATGTTTCAGACCATACACACCTTTCATTGGTTAGTTTACATTCAATTGATTTCGCAGTTTAGATATCAGTTAGTTACTTATTTTAAAATAATAAAATTGTCTCTACAGAAAACAACCCCGAATACTCATACAGTATTGTTAAGCTATTACAGTACAAGGCTTTCTATGTTTATGTAAAAAAATGGCCTGATAAAACATCAGAATGTTTTTAAATCTAATTAGGCTGAATGGTTTAAAACTTTATTTATTCATGTTTCAAACTAAAGTATTTCCTTGACCTCTCTGAAAATATAGAGACTGAAGCTCTACTTTAATTGTGTACCGCTGACATTTTAAATGTGAGAAACTTGGCTGACCATTATCTAGAGCCTTGACTTGGGTTTAAGACATTAATTAAAGAATAAAAGACGGATTATAATTTAGTTTCGAATAATAAAAATGAACATACAGGATATAAAAGCATAAGTGACAGAAACTGGGTGGAAAGTTTTGCTTACAGAAGACTTAATTTGAAGCTTTTCACACTGCGCTTAAGCTATTATAAAGATTAATTCGACTTTCAGTGATGTGGACCTGACGGGAGGGACGAGGGACACAAAACGAAAAGAGACTCTGTGTTATCAGCAGCAGCACATGAGGAGAACCGGAGGTCTGAGTCTCACAGATAAATGATGGTGTTTTCACTAACTATCCCCAGTGCTGACCATTATAATCACACTTCTCATTGTGTCCATTAAAGTTTAATAGTTCACATGACAAAGTTCTGCTCATGAATAATCTGCTGACATTATGTTTCAGTACTGAGAATGAACATCACGGTTTCTCATCATGTAAAGCAACGGATAATGTTTGAATCTTTCATTCATTATTCTCACATTGACAACACGAGACTGTTAATGAGCTTTTGGATTCTGTCGATTGGCTGTGGTCTGTTTCCAATGGCAGCTCATCTCACGTCTAATCTCCTCCAATGTCTGTACAGGGACGTTGTGCAGTCTGATTCATAAAGCGTATGAGTGGAACAGATCAGTTAATCGCTCACCAGATGCTTCATCTGAATTAACTGATGGATTAACTCTTACAGTTATTTTTCTGTTTCATCCTCTGGTAATCAGAAATGAATGTGGATGTATAGAGAATCTCACAGCAAAGTTTTTTTTCAAAGGGGAATTAAGTTAAGTGCAGGGTTCCCACGGGTCCTTGAAATCCTTGAAAGTTTGTGAATCTGGGGGAAAAAATTCAAAGCCCTGGGAAGTTTTTGAAAATATACATACATAGATACAGGTCATTGAAAGTGCTTGAATCTATTTTATGCAAGAAGTTTTCTGAGGGAAAAAATCCATATTATTCCCTGTGTAGTGTAGGATAATATCATAAAAATTCTAGGCTTTTTAAGCACACGTGCTAAACTGTTCGCTTTAAATGCTTATATCTTCTGTATGCGAATGTTGATTCGTGTTTCGGGTCTCGGGTTACGTATGACGCTGCGTCTCCCTTGCCATACTTCCTGCGTCCCTGTAACGCCGTATTTGGCAATATTTCAGATAGCGATATACTTCCTGACTCCCGCGTCACCCTGTCTTTGTCGTTAATCCTCATCATTGGTTGAATTTGATATACACATTCAGACGCACTTACACCTGGAGGCATCCCCAAAGTGTCACCGCAGTGACGCAGCGCAAGTTCCCTCGAAAGGAAAGTGTAACAATGTATCTTAAAAGGTAACACGATGTAACCTTGCTCTCACTTGAAATGTGTAGGGTGACCATACGTGCCATTCTTCCCGGACGCATCCCGTCCAGGATTTCGGTGCATCTTCCGGAAGTCGTATTTGTTGACCGCATACGCCATTCAGTTAAAAACATAAGATATACAATCGTAGTTTCATTCTTACCTTAAAATGTAACAGTTGCTTTTCTGTAATAATAACAATAATCCTCTATGACGTATGCGGTCGACAAATACGACTTCCAGAAGACGAACACAAAATCCTGGACGGGATGCGTCCGGGAAGAATGGCACGTATGGTCACCCTAGAAATGTGTCCCCACATTAAGTCCTTAAATTTAAAGTTAACTAAGGTATAGGAACCCTGTATGTGATTGTACAGAATACAGGAGTCACAGATTGTCTGTCTGTCTGTCTGTCTGTCTGTCTGTCTTCAGGCCTTTGATGCTTTCATCTACATCTTCTTTGCACTGGAGATGGTGGTGAAGATGTTTGCTCTGGGAATCTTCGGTCAGCAGTGTTACCTGGGGGACACCTGGAACAGACTGGACTTCTTCATTGTGATGGCAGGGTGAGATGTGACGATCTCTCGACTGATCTCAGAACATCTTGTACGAGTCATTCATGTTTCCAGACCAATTCTGCAGTCTAGATCAGACAGACATCACTGATGGTCAAGGAAGGTCCTCAAGTGTTAGCCAGTCTGATGATGATGAGTCTGATGATGATGATGATGGGTCTGATGATGATGGTCACAGCCTTTGCTTGTGGATGTTTCTCTGACTGCAAAACCACAGTTTAATCTGATGTAAAAAGCAAGATTACACCAGTATTAACCACTGTGTCTACACTGTTTAAACCAGATCAGAC